>NC_056735.1:644446803-644491803 GCF_019279795.1 Protopterus annectens | reverse complement strand
TACAACTATGATATACTTGTTTGTCTCAGAAATGTGAGAGACCGATACATGGTATTTGCATAGTGAAGTACTGTTGCAGATGTATGTGCTGAACTGAATGTGATATACTGAGCTCATACCATGTAACTGTCCAGTGTTATGCACACTGACCATGTATGTGCCTCATATTTGTAGTCATTTGCTCATAGAGTTGTGTTATGTCTGGCAAATCCTTGGCAAATCTGTGAAGACTGACATTACAACAGCTCATTCTTTTTCCTCTGGCTGTTCCCATTAGGAGTCACCACAGTGGACTATCTGTTGCCATTTATGCCTGTCCTCTGCATCTTGCTCTGTCACACCAACCACCTCCATGTCATTTCTCACCACTTCCAGAACCTTATTTGAGGCCTTCCTCTTTTCTTCTTATCTGGCAGCTACATCCTTACCATCATTTTCCCAATATACTCAGCATCACTCCTCAGCACATGTCCAAACCAATGTAATCTTGCCTCTCCGACTTTGTCTCAAAACCGTCCAACATGGGCTGACCCTCTTATATACACATTGCTAATCCTGTGCACCCTCGTCACACCCAGTGCAAATCCTAACATATGTAAATCTGCCACATCCAACTCTGACTCCTGCCTTTTTGTCAATGCCACTGCCTCCAACCCATATGGCATAGCTGGTCTCACTACCCTCTTGTAGACCTTCCCTTCACTTTTACTGGTACTCATCTGTCACAAATCACTCCTGACACTCTTCTCCACCCTCTCCATCCTGCTTGTACTCTCTTCTTCACCTGTCCTCCTCAGTCATCATTACTCTGAAATGTTGATCCCAATCATTTCAACACATCCACCTTAGCCAACTCTACTCCCTGCATCCTTAACATTCCGCTGTCCTTCCTCTCATTCACACACAGATATTCTGTCATAGTCCTGCTGACCTTCATTCCTCTCCTATCTAAAGCATATCCCCACCTCTCCAGGTTCTACTAAATCTGTTCCCTACTCTCAATACAGTTCACAATGTCATCTGCAAACATTATAGTCAACAGGGACTCCTGTATGATCTTATCTGTCAACCTGTCCATCATCATTGCAAATAAGAAAAGGCTCACAGCTGATCCCTGATGTCATCCCACCTCCACATTAAAAGCATCCATCACTCCTACTGCAGTCTTCACTGCTGTCACACCACCCTTGTACATATCCTGTACCACTCTTACATATATCTCTGCCACTCATGACTGCCTCATACAATACCACAACTCCTCTTTAGGCACCCTGTCATATGCTTTCTCTAAGTCCAGAAAGACACGAAGCAGCTCCTGACCTCCTCTGTACTTCTCCATCAACAGTCTCAGAGAAAACATTGCATCTGCAGTGCTCTTTCCTGGCATGACACCATACTGCTGACAACTACACATCACCTCCCTGCTTAACCTAGTTGCCACTACTCTTTCCCATAATGTCATGCTGTGTTACTACAGCTCTGCACATCAACCCTATTCTTAAACTGGTACCAAACACTTTCTCTCCACTCCTCATGCAACCTCTCACTTTTCAAGATATCATTAAACAATCTGGTTAAAAACACCACTGCCATTTCCCCTAAACACCTTCAAGCTTCCGCAGGTATGTCATGTGGACCAACAGGCTTTCCAGTACTCATTAACTTCATAGCTATCCTTAATTCCTCCTTGGTAAGGAGTTGCACCTTCTGATTCACCATAACCACATCATCCAACCTTCTCTCTCTCATTCTCTTCATTCATCAGCCTCTCAAAGTAGTCTGTCCAACTTCTGAACACATTCCCCTCGCTTGTGAGTACATTTCCCTCATTATCCTTTATCACCCTTATCTGCTGCACATCTTTCCTAGCTCAGTCCCTCTGTCTAGCCAGTTGGTACAAGTCCTTTTATCCCTCCTTAGTGTCCAACCTGTCATACAACTCTTCATATGCCTCATCCTTAGCCTTTGCCACCTCTCTCTTTGCCATGCACCTCATCTCCTTATACTCCTGTCTACTTTGCTCAGCTCTCTGACAATCCCACTCCTTCTTCCCCAACCTCATTCTCTGTATATTGTCCTGTACTTCCTCAGTCCACCACCAGGTCTCTTTGTACTCCTTCCCCCATCCACATGTCACACCAAGCACCTTTCTAGCTGTCTCCCTTACTAGCTCTGCTGTACTTACCCAGATATTTGGTAAATTGTCATTGCCACCCAGTGCCCATCTTAACTCTTCCCTGAACGCCACCTCACAATCACTCTATTCCAGTTCTCACCAAATGATCCTTGGTGCTGCCCTCACACTCCTCCTCTTCTTGATCATCAACATCATCTTACAGACCAACATTCTATGCTACCTAAATACACTTTCTCCTTTCACCACTTTACAGTCTCCAATCTCCTTCAAACTGGCCCTCTTACATTGGATATATTACACCTGTGTGCATCTTCCTCCACTCTTGTATCTCATCCTACGCTCCTCCTTCGTATTATAGTATGTATTCACCACATCCATGTCCATCTTTTTTGCAAAATCCACTACCATCTCACCGTCTGCATTCCTTTGCTTAACACCATACATACTCATCACTTCCTCATCCCCTCTGTTCCCTTCACCAACATGCTCATTGAAATCTGCTGCAATCATGATTCTGTCACCCTTGGGTACAGTCATCACCATGTCATCCAACTGTCTTCACATTTATCTTTTTCATCCATCGCACAACCAACTTGCGTAGCATATGCTCTAACAACAGTCATCATTAAATCATCAGTTTCCAGCTTCATAAACTTCACTATCAGACACTCATTTCATCCTCCAAAAACACTCTTGGCATACTGCTCCTTCAGGATAACCCATAGCCCCTTTCTCCTCCCATCCACACCATGATAGCACAATTGTGTCCTGCCTCCCATACACCTAGCCATACTCCCCTTCCATCTGGTCTGTTGCACACACATTATATCAACCTTATTCTGGCCATCATATCAGCTAGCTCTGTCCCTATACCAGTCATACTGCCAACATTACAAGTTCTTACCCTTACTACCACACTCCTAGCCTTTCTCCTCTTTTCCTATCACATGAGTGTTGTACATCGTCCAGGGTATGCCTGTCAATGCAAAGGCTACTGTGCTATCATATGACTCAAGGGTGTTACAGCAATATTAAGACAGTGTCACTAATTTTGTCCCATTGCCCCCCTTGTATCTGTGGCATCCTACAGATGTCTTGCTCTAACAAGTTGAGATTGATGACTGGGCAGCAAGAGTGTGAATACAGTGTGCCATACTGACATAGAACAGAAATGTATATCAGGTATTACCTGTGCACATGTCAGTATGAGTAATTGTATTTGACCGCCTCATAACAACAGACATGGGATGCAAAATGTCAGTTAATCAAACTGTACATGTTGTACATGTGCGTAATCTTAGTTACTGAGCATCCGACAGAGTGGTGTTTCTACAGCTACTGGTTGTTGCATTGCTCTGACACAGTCATGGGTACTACAATAAGCATGATTATCAGTTTGAAACTGGAGAGGTGTCCAACTGTATTATGACTTTGTGTCCATGCCTACTACAAACAGCTACAGGAACACCTACATAGCTGTATGGACTCAGCAATACCTTACTTGTAAAACCTGCCTTCACTAAAGTAGAGTAATCCCCTTTGCTGGATGGTAGCAATACACAAACCACAGACTAGGTCCCTATATTGGCTGTACAGGGCAAAGTAGGAGCAGGCACCAACCTGGTATCAAGTCAGCCATTGTCTGAACAAGCATATAAGGGACTCAGAGAGACTTAGGGACACAGGTGGACAGTGGTCTCACCTTCAATAACCACATCGCCACAACTGTCAGGAAATCCTTCTATGTGGCACACCTCATCACTAAGGGCTTTTCATCCAGAAAAAAGGGGGTCATTGTCCCACTGTACTCATCCCTCATTAGACTCATTATGGAATACAATGCCCTGTTTGGTATGTACCTTTCAAGATATCTGCAGCAACTGGAAAGGCCGCAGAAATACCTCAATAAAAGAATCACAAGCCTAAAGCAGATGCCCTATGCTGACTGTCTAAAAAACTCCAGCTATTCTCTGTCACATATTGTCTACTCACAGGCGATCTCTGCTTAACATACAAGGCCATGTTAAACCCAGAGCTATTGGACATGCTACACTTAAAGAAATCCCAATCTCTCAGAGCCACATGTTCCAGGGATCTAAACCTTGTTATCACAATGAACAAAACATGCTGGAGGGATAGGTTCCTGACCCAGAGACTCCCCAGACTCTGGAATAGACTGCCCATACATGTCAAGCAGAGTGCCTCTTTAGCCCTCTTCAAAAGGAACCTTGATGATTGGATGGGAGATAGGAAATTCACCCCAGGGATCATGCCAGTCACCCTGCTAGGGGTCCAGGGAAGTAAATATTCTGGGAAGAAATAGCCAGGGAATTTTTATGGCTAGGCTTGTATAGGCCCTAGGGCTGATAGCTTAGTACCAACCTATTAACCTATAGGATCACAGGTGGATTACTGTAAGGCTAACTATGAGTACAAACTGGACACATCCACCAAGGCCAATCACAAGGCCATCTTCCCATATGTCTGCAATCTCAGAGGCAACAAACCAACCCAACCTGTAACTGTAATGGTGGTCAATCAGACCACATGCACACACAACATAGCTATAGCCAACCTGCTGCAGATAGGGTTAGGGCAAACATCACAACCCTGACTCCGAATCACTATATGTGGATATGCACAGAACTCGCACCCTTCCCTTAATCACCAGTGAGCAGGTACATATTGCCTATTGAAAGACAACAAACATAAGTATCCATGGGACATGACAGCATTCCTGTCCACATCCTACATGAACTCAGGCATGTGCTCCCAGCTCCATTACACACTGTAGTCACACCAAGCCTCAGCACCATCCACACCCCATCCACATGGAAGATGGTCAATGTCATCCATCTACACAGACCTGAATGAGAAATAGAGGATTATGCAATTAACTGGCCCTCATTGGGGGAATATGACACATAAGGACCAGGAGTGCAATGCAAGGTGATACTGTGCTGATAGATTACAGGGGTATTATGTGGTTGTGAGTAGTGGCTACTGGTATTCAATGTACATGTGCATTTTCTGTACATACTGTTGTCAAATGTATGAGGTCCTGTGATGTGTTTCCCTGTTTATGTCTTCCAGGTGCAATGTTGCATCCAAAAAGGGCAATATTTTCAGTGTCTTGGACTACCATTATCATTTAAGCCATACTACAGTACCATGCAATAATGTTTGGCCAGAGCCAGCAAACTTCTGCAGGAGAGGACCACCCTGTGGGACAACCTTGTCCACAGGGTAAACAATTTTGGCCTGCATGCACATACATAAAAGCAGGTCCGGCATCGTGCAACTGACCCTAAACTCCATGCCCTGCAAAGGGCTGCTACCATGGCCAGAAACAACACAGCCACAGGTGGGGGCCCAGCCATGTAGCCCCCACTGACACCCACCGAGGAGCTCCTCAGCAACCGTGGGACACCCATCCTAGTACAACATCAGGGTACAGACCCCCACATGTTGGAGGTGGGTGGCACCCAGACAATGGATGAGTAGCATGCAGGTAAGGCCCGAGTGGAGATTACTAGACTAGTGTAGCAGACATACTTGTATCTGTAGAGTATCTATGTGCATGTGTCAAGTCAGATTGCAGTTGTGGATGGGGTTTTCTAATGCACAGAAGTGCACATCTATGATGAAGGACAACAAATTGTGTAGTATTGGGGGTTGTACTGTAAATGTGCAGACATGCTGTGTCCATCCTGTACTGATGCCACATGTGAGTTTGATGACAATACTTCTCTCCCACAACTACCTAGGTCCCTCTGGTCTGCATGTGGGACAGCAGCCTGAAGCTGGTGAGTATGGAATTGTTCTCTTGTGGTTTGCCAGGACCCCCAGGCATGTGAAGGGCATGCGATTTATCATGCACACAACTGTCAGTCATAGCCATATTGCTTTATGTGCATGTTCACTTCTAATGGAGTTAACTGCATTGCATCACAGTGGTCAACACAGGGGCTGATCTGAAGAGAATGTAACAATCCTGTAGCATATCTCACAACCTGTCAGTGCAAGACTTCTGGACAGAGACCAGCAAAATGAGGGGGACAAATGGCCTAAGGTAGGGACATGTGTGAAACATTACTCTTATACAGCGGACATAAAAAGTGTACACACCCCTGTTAAGATGCCAGGTGTTTGTGATATATACAAATTCAGACCACAATATGTCAGTTCACACCTTTTCCAACCTTTAATGTAACCCATAACATGAACAATTCACTTGTAAAACCAACCAATCTGTTGGGCACCAAATATACAGTATACAAACCTTACAATACACTGGATGCATAAGTGTAGATACCCTTCAGATAATATTTTATTGCAGCAGCTTGTGATTTACTGACAGCATTCAGTCTACTTGGGTACACACCTGCTATGAAGTAAAGGTACCCTGAGTAACACTAAACAACAGTCTGCTGTCCAAGTTTGATATTCATGACATTTTCTCCTTTGCCTGCAACAGCAACAGCCATGGGCTGCAGGCAGCTTACAAAGTAACAAAGGGATCTCATATTTGAAAGGTATCATTCAGGAATAGGGTACAACAACTTTCCCACAGTATTGCATACACCATAGAACACAGTGGAGACAGTCATCAAAAGGTGGATTAAATATGGGACAACAGTGCTGCTGAAAAAACCTGATGTCCCACCAAAACTGATGAAAAGACATGTCCAAACCTGGTCAGGGAGGCTGCCAGGAGACATACAGCAACACTGAGGGTGTTGCAGGAATCTGTTGCAAGTACTGGTATTGTGTACTACATGTGTGAATAATCTCCCATATTCCGCATAAGTCTGGCCTATGGGGTAGGGTCAGAAGATGGAAGCATTTCCCCACACCAAAAAACATTCATGGGTGGATACAACTTGCAATACAGCACATCAAGTCTCCCAAAGGCATGTGAAAATGTGTGATGGTGTAATGAGACTATGGATTGCCCTCATAGCCACAATACCAAAAGGTACGTGTGATGCACAAGCAACACCTCTCTTCACCTGAAGACTACCATCCCAGTGGTGAATCACACTGGTGGCATTGGCCTGCTGTGGAGATGCAGTTCTAAAACCAGAACTGGGCCTGTTGTCATGGTGGTGGAAATTCTGAACAGTTCCAAATAACACTCACATCTGGCCCACATCCATCAGGTGTCTGCAAAAATAATGAGGATGAGGAGAGGTGTCAGCCTTCAACATGACAAAGACCCAAGCATACATCCAAAGCTACCTAAGAATGGCTCCACCTGAACACACTCATGGTTATTGATTGGCCCAGCCAGAGCCTAGACCTAAACCCGATAGCAAAACCCCAGTGTGACTTGATGAGGGCTGTGCACATGAGCTGCCCTTGCAATCTGATGGAGTTGGGGGATCTTTACAAGGAAGAGTGGCGAAATAATGCCAAGTCAAGATGTACCATGCTGATAGACACCTTCCCAAGAACAGTGAATGCTGTAAGTCACTTACAATGTGCTTCAACAAAGGAACATTTTAAGGGTGTGCCCACTTATGCTACTACCATATTGTACATATTTCACGCATTCGATTTTACACGTAACACATTTGTTTGTTTATTGATTGGATTGTACAGGTCATATGTCACATGGAAAGTAGGTAATATATTTGAATGCATTATTGTAATCCCATCTTATCTATTACAAGAACATGGTATGTTAACAGGGTTGTGTACACTTATCATATCCACTGTAAGCTTAGAAGGTTGGTGGTGTAACAGGAATTGTGTGACCACACATTTACTGCTGGTTTGGAGGTCTGAAACTCAAATGTATGTCATTAATCAGTGATGTCACTCCTCAGATCATCCCAGTTATGTATCAGACAAACACAGGGGTTATAAGAAATAGAGCAAACATATGAACCAGACATATACGCATCCTGCAAGGATCTGTGCAGTTGTGAGGTATGTTCTGCAGTAGTTGCCATTGAGCTATACAGTGAACAGCAATGATGTGTACATGGGTGCAGTCTGTGTTGTGGAAGGGCCATCACCTACTAACACTACTCATGTATTTAAAAGCTCTATATTTAAGTTACATGTAGTAAAACTGTCTGCAATGCATGATGTTGAGGGCTGTGTGTCATGCATGTCACCATTTGGATAATGTCAGGTCTGTGTAACAGATTTGAAAAAATATTTGTAGAACCAAAACCAGAAAACAAACGGAAAATAAGACTTCAGTGACCACTAGGAGACAATGATTTTTGCCACCTCATCTGTAAGTGTGTGTGTGTGTGTGTGTGTGTGTGTGTGTGTGTGTGTGTGTGTGTGTGTGTGTGTGTGTGTGTGTGTGTGTGTGTGTGTGTGTATGTGTGAGTGTGTGTGTGTGTGTGTGTGTGTGTGTGTGTGTGTGTGTGTGTGTGTGTGTGTGTGTGTGTGTTTGTGTGTGTGCATGTGTGTGTACCAGCTTTTCCTCACAGGTGGCAATGGGGCTCCTGGTCTCTCCACTTGGAAACTGATGTCATTGTCTCTGCAGACTCTGACAATGATAATAGGAATAGTGAGGTACAGGTAGGGTTGTCAGGGGCTGAATCGGTGCCATTGGTTGGCATCCCACTCTTGTCCACACCATCCCTGCACACAGTGACAATGCCCACACATACCCTGTCACCAGTGGCTAGAGATGATGGACAGTTGGCAGGTGCTGGCATGGAACAGGCTAGTGTGGTGACTATGGCAGGTGTGAGTGTAGACACTGGCCATAGCCAGAGTGCAGGCGAGGTCCCACACAAATGGATGTACAAGGGTACTCACAGGAGGGCTACTGCTCATCAAACCTCTGTCGCAAGTGCCACAGCAGGTGTCACCAGATGCATGTTTTGGACTGTCATGGATGCACAGGCACGTAGTGAACATCACACCAGACAAATTCGCAGGGTGTTGGATGCAACTCTTCCTGATTTACATGGTGACATACATGGCCTTGTTGAGGCCACATGTCAAAATACTTTGGTCATGAATAGATGGTGAGGTGAGACCTTGGCAATCCTTGACTGTGGCATGTCTGTGCTAGAGCTTGTGGTGGGAGATGGGCATTGGCCACATGGACGTAGGTCAGCACCAACAACAGCTGAGAGTCTACAGGGCCATGCACCTTCACACTCCCATAGTGGCAGTGACACCAGCACTACTGAAGGGGGATTGCTGTCCACATCACACCGGAGCAGGCCATGGGCATGTGGTCCTGGCCGGTCCCATCAGGGGCATGGATCCAGCAGACAGCAGTCACCATAAGAAAGCAGTACTGCATCTGGCCTTGGGCCTGGTAGTGTCAGTGATACCCCTGGCTGGACCATTTTCCATGTCCATGGCCAGAGATGGTGAACTGGACACCCTGCCATGTATGGTCCACAGCTGTCCAATGTACCCCTGTGTAGGGAAGTCACATGGTGTGACTGCGTGCATACACACACACACACACACACACACACACACACACACACACACACACACACACACACACACACACACACATCTGTATCACAGGCAGGTCACCTCCAGACACACACACAGCACCTCTGCACAGCCCATCTATTGGATAACCCTCAAACACACACGCATAATGTCAACTGTATGGCCCAGCCTAGACCTCTGGAAAACACACACCACAGCCTATGCATATCATGATAACTGTACCACATCCCTGTCATCCATAACATCGATACAGGGACATGCTATTATGAGTCTGATGCACAGAGTGAATATAATACAGTGTAGCTATGTAATACTATGTAAGGTGCTGTCTGCTTGTATTTGTTATGGGTACACATACAGTTGTATGTACTTTATTAGCCAGGATGCATTATTGCTGTTAGTACCATTGACTGAATGTAGTCTGACATGCTGTATTTTGCTTGTGTTCCAGGTGTTGGTGTGTCTGCAGGCTGTGGCAAGGTACAGCTTTATATGTACATGTACCAGGTGGGTATGCATGCAACAATGTGTGAGGGACACTGTTGTCAGACAGTGTGACCTTGCATATATACCCCTTGTCACAGTCAGGTAGCCTTCAGACATGTCACCTCAGTGTTGTGTAGTACCACAGGTGCATACAGATTATTGCAGTACTGTCAGCAGGTCTCTCACAAGTGTAGCCATTACATTAACTGCAACAGATTCACCTATCAACACCTGTTGGCCCTGACATTTCTTTATCATACACTCAACCCTGATGCAGTTAATGATGTCATGCATGATACTGTGTATGACAGGTTTGTGATATGTATTCCTGAGTTCACCAGGTGGAACAGGGAGACAAAATGGTATATCCTTTGCATACACACAGTAAGGACTGACACAGGGGATGTGCATACAGTAACACAAACACAGTTGGCAATAGACAGATTAGTAAATCTGCATTTCCATTTTGATGTCCTGTAGTACTACATACACATGACATGCCCCACATAGATTATATGCATGGGACATAGCACACTATCTCTTACAACACATAATGTTCTGAATGCCTTCATGGATGGTGAGATAACCCAACAGAAATAGCATGTGGAGTCATGTATTGCTCCTACAAGCCTGGACAAGTGATAGTGTAGTAGACGTTGTATCAGCATGATGTTTCAGTCAGGTATGATACCTGATGCTGGCATGTATGTCACTACACACACTGTGGCCAATTTAGCAACAGTATCACATACATGGGCATCGCTAAGGGACACAGACCACATATAGGTTGCAAACATCTGGATACTCCATACACATCTGTACAGAGGACTGGTATGGGCTGCAGGATGGTTTAACATGCTGCATGTGAGGCAGATGCCATTACTACGCTATATAAAGTAATGCCATTGGGAGGTGGTAAACAGGTGTGGATGGTACACACATCAAAATGGTATCAACCAAACAGGACATTATCTTCACCCAAACACACACAGTTGCCAGTATTGAGATTTGAACCTTTACCTATCTAGTTATTATGACTACAGTGTTACACAGTTATCAGATGCACCACGGAGCTCACATGATTTCATCTCATCCTAAGGTACTTCTATGGTGAATGACATCAGCAGGCATAGTAAAGTAGGGTAATGTGAAGTTTACAGGGTGGTACACAACTCAGAATGATATAACCAACACAGTATATGATTCTCACACAGACAATTGCCAGTATTGAGTTTAGAACCCCTACTTATCTAGTTATTTCTACTACAGCGTTATGCAGTTATCAGACGAGCCATGGAGCTAACATGAATTCACTTAGTCCCAAGGTACTTCTGAGGTGAATGGCATCAGCAGGCCTAGTAAAGTAGGGTGATGGGAAGTTTACATGGTGGTACACAACTTAAAATGGTATAACCCACATAGTATATAATTCCCACACAAACACACAAACACTTACTTGCCAGTATTGAGATTAGAACCCCTGCCTATCTAGTTATTTGTACTACAGTGTTATACAGTTATCCCACGTGCTACAGACCTTCCTGGGATGACACCTGGCCAAAGGTGCTGATAACTGCACAACTGAGGTAAACTATTACAGGTGACAGAAAGTCTGCCTTCAGTTTTTCCCTTAGATGTTGCTAGTTCTTTCTCTCTTGCACTTCAAATAGCCTAATAGCTTTGCACTTCAACAGGTTTTTGTATCAATTATTTTAGCACATCTGAGAGCTATCAGCAGTAGTCATTCCTCATGGAATTAGCTCCAGTATGTAGTAGTTAAGACCACCCCTCCTGGCATGATTAAGGTGCAATTCTCTGTGCTTTTGCCCATTAACCTGGTGCATGTGGGCATTTGAGACACTGTTGCAACTGCCTCATGTACACACACAACCCTCTCCTCTAAACTCCCAACAACTAGACTTGTGAGAGATACCTCTATATCACTGAATTGGAAGATATGCATTCTCCAGTGAAGACTGGACTAGCTGGTCAAGAGGAGAAAGGTCAGCACCAGCACCACACCACATGGAACACATACCCCTCTAGAACACCCACTATCACAGCTCTGACATACAAACAAAAAACACGCACACCTTCACAAAGGCATTCAATAGACATTTACCCAAACAGCAGAGACTAACAAGACAGGCACCCACTCAACCACCACAACACAGCACAAACCACAGGATACATATCTCACCTACACAGTGTGCTTCTCAACCTAAGCACATAAGGCTAACCACCTTGCCTAATACAGTAATCATAGGTAGGTGACTCAATAGTGAGGCACACAGATATCCCACTTACTAGGTTGAACATGGAGAAGGTAACAGTAAGCTGTCTATCAGGTGCCAGAATCCAACACATAACACACCCAGTCAGGTCACTCCACAACTACAAGTATCACTGTGTCATTGTTCATGTGTGCGTGAATGACTTGAGACGAACCTCACTGGACTACATACAAAGAGACATGGTACAGCTCTCAGATTATGTGTACCAGGCAGGTATGATAGTATTCCTGAGCATTATACTACTGTCACCCAGAATGATACTGCAGTATAAACAACAAATGATTGACTTCAACAATTGGCTTAAGTTCGTGGAGTCATTCTCAGGGGATCTAGTATCTGTCTGCTTGGGATGAAATGATTGACAGACTGTGATGGCTTTCCAGAAATGGCCTGCATCTGTCACACCCCTGGGTTTCCAGGTACTGTCTAAGTGTCTTGCCACCCCTATAGTGTATTTTTAGGCAGTGTTACCAATCAAATTACCACCATAACAGCTATACATAAATGCAATCTGAGGGCCATGCTGCTCAACACTACACATCTACATCTCAATATGCAGTCACTCGAAGCACTCCTCAAAATGGAGAAAATTGACATTTGTGCTGTAATGGAGACATTATTTACAGCAGCAGACCGCACCCCTGCACTACCAGGCTACAAGTCATTCCACACCTGTCAGCCTCAAAACATGGACCATAGCTACAAAGGTGGTGGTGTCTCCGTATTCATAAAGGATATGCACACCTCCAGATTAGTATCCCAACATAATACATCTGAGATACTTCAGGTACAACTGACATTGGGTAATAGTGCAATACAGGTCATAGCCTGCTATAGGTCCCCATCCATGTCCCTAGACTCTCAATCCACACTCCTCAACACCCTGGAATTTATCAAGGTCCAACCCAATACTCTCATACTAGGAGACTTCAACTACCCCTCCATCAATTGGGAAAGATACACAAGCACCAATACACTGGCCCAATGCTTCCTGGAATTAATCAGTTCTAATGCCCTGGACCAGCTTATTCTGACACCAGTAGAGGAAGCAATATTCTTGACCTGTGTTGATTACTAACATATGGGATCATTGCTTGACAACTGTAGTCAATCCCTGCCTGGTCAGATCCAACATAGAGTAATCACCATGGAAATCCACATCTCACCCACACCCCCTGCAAAGGTAACCACCTTGAAAAACTTCTCCAAAGCTGACTTTGACTCCTAAAAATAGAGATGGCTAACTTCACAGCACCCATGCCAATGGAAAATACTTGCAGAACTGCCAAATTATACAAAAATGCACTGTACAAACATATACATCAATGCATGCAACTAGCCATACCCAACAGAACCATGACACTCTCCTGCAAAGACTGGAGGCCAATCTGGTGGTCCCCTGCCATTAATAACCTGTAGAACAGAAGGGAGAAACTGTTACAGACAAAGTTAGAGTCCCAAGAGTGGTAAAACTCCCGTATTAGCCTCAACAACAACTTGAGATCCCTCATAAAATCATCTAAATCCAGTTATGACAGCAGAATTGCAGCAGACAATCACAAAGCCTTTGATAGTTATATC
The DNA here is from genome assembly GCF_019279795.1 of Protopterus annectens. NCBI lineage: Eukaryota > Metazoa > Chordata > Ceratodontiformes > Protopteridae > Protopterus > Protopterus annectens. The sequence goes on along the minus strand of NC_056735.1, from coordinate 644,477,859 downwards.
AAGAACGTCCATGGCAATACCCAGAAGTGCTCTTAGTTACTGCACAATGCTACCTCCTATACTGAGCCAACCGATATTGCCAACATTCGTGCCAGCACATTCAGTGCCAGCTTTACCCCCCAGGGGAACAATCAGAATGCCAGAAGAATACCAGGCACCCAAGATTACTGCCACCCAGGTTAAACCTGCATTGTCCATGGGCAAGAATACAGCTTCCCTGGGACCAAAAATGATCTGTGGCTGTGTTCTACATGAATGACAAAAAGATACCTGGCACCACATCTGTGTGCCTTGTTCAGTCACAGCCTCACCTCAGGCTTTGTCCCTCCCAAACGGCGCACTGCTACAGTCATCCCTCTCCAAAAAGGGGTAGCGACTACAGAGCCTGGGAATTAGCCCATTAGCCTGACAAGTCTGATATGTACAGCTATGGAGTGCATCATCAGGGACCTGATCGAAAAACATATAGGGAATTTCCTAACTCTGGACCCCACATAGTTTGGCTTTGTGAAAGGGAGATCATTCTTGCTCAACCTGGTTGACTTCTTTGAGAGGTCACCAGGGCTATGTATGACAGTAAGGCACTGCATATAGCCTACCTCAATCTGGCCAAGGCTCTTGATACAATTCCTCTGTCAGGAATTATTGATGAAGCCACCAAACTAGGCATCAACCGCTATATCATTAGGGGGGTTGCAAATTGGCTCACAGATAAAACACACAGTGTGAAAGTAGCGAGCTCCAATTCAGACTGCCAGCCAGTCATGAGCAGTGGCGGCTGGTGACTTCAAATTAAAGGAGGGTTGCAGGAGACAGCTTAATGGGTGGGGCTAATGGGAAGGGGTGTGGCCAACCAGAAGGGGTGGAGCTATGCTCAAAAGCACAACAACTGGAACTTTAATTAAATACGCTGCCCTGGGTGCCAAACAGTCATTACGAGAGTCCAATCAAGACAAAATGAAGTGTAGAAGAAAACAATATTTCAGTGCATTGGCTACATGATAACTTACTTAATATCCAGATGGAAACAGGTTGTGAGGCATGAAAAAATAAATTACTTTTTAAATACATTACTGGAATGCCAGTCAAAATCAAGTATAAAAAACCAAGCAGCACTCAACTCAAACCACTACTCCTTGCACTGCAGTTCTCATTATAATTTATATTCAGCTTTATAAAATTACCAAGTAACATGCTGAAAGTAGCAATCTCTGTGATACCCCCACTTGTAAAAATGTTTCTTATCCAAAAAAGACCTGCTGCCTGACACAACTATCTACTTGTTTCATGGGAAAGACATGATCAAAGTAAAAATGAACAGCAAACAAGAAACAAGCTCAAGATAAATTGCTTAAAGGATTACTGCCTAGGTTATGGACCACACACGATAGATTGGCATTCTGTTTAGTTTACGGGTAAGCCTGCAAAGATGACTGCAAGTCTCTAACAAAAGATGACTGCAAGTCTCCAACAAATGTAATGAGCTTCTGAAAATACTGTAATCCTGTCCTTTTATTACAAATACTGTCATATGCATTTCAATACCCAAGGCTTATACATTATCTAGTTATGTAAATATTCTCAGCATGGCAACAACGAAAAGGCTTTCAATGCTGGTAATTCTTTAACAGTATGCTTATTAAAGCTTATTTGCATCTTACAATCTCCGACAAGCTTACCTGATGGTCATTAAATCATTGCTACTTAAACAGAGCAACAGGGCACTGTAACAGCATGCATTTCCTGAATAATAAGAAGCATAAATCAGCAGTATAAAAATATGACAGAAAACCAGAACATTCTGCAAAATCAAGGACAGATGAAAAACCATGGTCGTACGTGTGGTCTACCTTGGATGGGGGAATACTCTGCACACTTACACTGCATAACTGCTCCTTGCCTTCCTTGGACACATCCAGAGCCACTACAATGGGGCGTGGGGTTCAACAAGTATGTCACAATTTGAAATGTCTCTGGCTGACAGAGATGGCTCTGACACTCATACCTCTCAACTTCAGAGCAAGAAATCAGGACAAAGCCATACATAGAACTTGAAGTGGGACACAGGCCCAAAAATAAGGACAATTTTTAAATATTGTTCTTATTAACTTAGATAATAGTACAGTAGTAGGTCTTGCATTAGTACAAATTTTCTGAAGGGTATGAAATCTGAAACTCAAATGTCTGTCATTATTTTCTAACTTCAATCTTTAATGACTTGCCACTAATTTGCCAGAAAACCACAATTTTACAGACCAAAATGTGATGCAAAAATATAAAGTTGGCACACAATACAGCTGGGAACCTGTCAAAAAAGGGACACCTTTTAAATATTAACACTGTTAACTTGAGCAGCTAACAAAATAAGAGCATTTACATGCATTTCTGAATTAAAAGTAATCTATAACTCTGATCATTACAGTTATATATAATTGTAAACCCTCCACATTTTCGTCCAAAATTGCCATTTTGAGGAGGGATTATTAGGGGAGAGCAACATTTTGAGCCAAAATTGGGGACAATGGAGAGGTTTGGATATTCCTAATTCTACAAAGCGATTTGCACATACCTCTCAACCTCTTAATGCAGGAAATCTGGACAAGGCCAAATATATTGGGGGAACATACAATCACTGCTAAAAATTGCTCTTGTATAAATGTATGACAGTTAATAGAATAACAGGTCTTGCATTAGCATGCATTTTTCTGAAGGTTATGATGTCTGAAACTCAGTGTCTGTCATTTAGTGACTTCATTCCTAAATGATTTGCTACAAAACCACAAATTTTATGAGGAACAAGCCAAAAATAAGAAGCAAATATCTATTAATTCTGCAAACATATGGACAGCTGAGAGGTATAGTTCAACTGGGTCTGTCTGAGTTTGCTACCCCCTTCACAAAATCATGGTCAAATGGAGGCTCCCCCCTGCAGCCATTCCAATGTCCCATTCCTTGGTTATTTTACCCCATTTACCATAAACACTGTAATGTGCATACTGCTTTACTTCTGCAATGATTTAGATTTCATTTGAAAGTTTTATTTTGCATTTTACAGCACAAACCCTAATAGATGTCTGTTAAACAAAGCAATGCAGTCTCACAATGAAAATAGACTTAGCATTAAAACTTCTCTGCCCTTGAAACTCATGCATTGAAGCAGCATTGAAACCCACATTCAAAGAAAATACATTTTGCCAGTGGCAGATAAAGATTAACTCTGGGCTGTTTTCAAAATCATAGGCTCCTTGAACATGAAACATACACATGCTCTTTGATACACCTTCCTGACTGTATTACATTATATTCCTTGTACAATACAGTACAGGTATTAGATGGCATTTTAAATTTATTGTTTTGAACATTTTTCCAGTAAACAATGAAACAAAATGCATACACCAATGACAAAACTGCCCAATTCAGAACATTTCCATCATAAAAAGTCTAGTCAACCTTCTATAGTCCACCAGTATCAGTAAATATGCATAAACTCTGAAGTAGTAAAATCCACATTAAAGAAATCTGTAACTAATAAAGAGGTTGCTGCTAGCAAACAACTTTATATGTCATTGTTTCATCTATAAATAAGGTGCCTGTTGCCCTTGAAGAATAAATTGCCTATGTTGCATACATTAAAAAAATATAAGCTAGTAATACCACAATAGGGAATGGATAGCAAACTGATAACAGGTTCATAGTTACTAGGTATCTTTGCCAAAAAGGACTGCAGCATCCACCCCCTTTACAACACAGTACAGTATTAGCAATGCATCTACCTACTGTGGGAGTAGAACCCACAGCCTTCTGTATCAAAAGCAAGTGCACTACCTGTTGTGCTATTAAGAATGCAAGCAGACTTAGCATAAGCAGCACTAAACTTTTATTCCCCCTGCAGCTCTCAGCTCCTTGTAAAATCTACTTGACACTCACCTGTATCTCTGAACTTTGCAGCACAAGAAATTTGGAAAAAGCCAACATTTATTGGGGGGGGGGCAAAAGGTAAAAACCAGGGACACATTTTAAACATTGCTTGTATAATGTTGGAAAGTTGCTAGAATAAAATGCTGTGTTACCACCATACATTTCACTGCCACGTCTTGAAACCAGGGGACCCTGTGCAAAACAGTCAGATGAACATACCACTATGCAAAATCAGCTGTTTTGTGAAAGAGGAAGACGGAAACTTAAATGGCTACCATTTAATGAATTCAGTTCTCACCACAGCACAGCTGTCAACCTCTTAGCACAAAACACCTAAACAAAGCCAATAATGGGTGAATACAGCCCCCAAACATTCAGTGAATTCAGTTCTCACCATAGCTCTCAACCTATTAGCAAAAAATACCCAGACAAAGCCAGTAATGGGGGAATATAGCCCCCAAACATATTCAGTGAATTCAGTTCTTATCATAACTCTCAACCTTAGCACAAAAGCTGGATGAAGCCAATAATGGGGAAATACAGTCCCAAAATAGGGAAACATTTCAAATATCCATCTTATACACTTAGAAAATTGCTAGAATAAAAGCTTTTGTGTTACCATGCACTTTCTGAAGAATATGAAGTCTGATATTCAAATGTGTGTCATTTTTAACATTTGTTAACCAGGAAAGTCTGACTTGGAACAAAAGCTAATTTTTAGCAGAGGCCTCGGGAGAAACACTCCAGACAGACACATGTCTTTGTAAGATGGGAGGACACTACAGGAAACAAAAACAGGGAGGGCATGCAGACTCCACACAGAAGGTAAGGCACCCCAGCCAAGAATCAAACCAGAGAACATGTAGCTGTCAGGCAACAATGCTACCACTGCACCAATGCACTACTGGCTTTGCAAGGAGTGGACACAAAAATACAGAAACCACAGATTTTATGAGGAACAGAACAAGTACGAGGGAAAAATCTGCAACATTTTTACAAATGGTGGTGGGTAGGGAATTCAGGCTCTTGCCACCTGGGCCCAACGTGCAGGGTTCAAGCCTTATTCTCTACCCACCACCATGTAGCACCTGGGGTATTTCACACACACTACCTGGATAGATGTGGATCCCTTCATTGCAGCATTAAATCCACAGCTGTTGGAGCACTATAAGCCCGCCTGCGCATTACATCCTTCCCTATGTCCGTTGGAGTATTCAATCCACTGCAGCCCATGAGATCTTCTTCCCCCGACTGCCGACATTGCAGTCTGAGTCCAATCCCTTTCCTACAAGAGTCTATGCAATTACAACTGCATAGACTTCTGGGATCTCTGCATATTTTCTAATCCAGTCTGCTGCTGAGACAGTCTGCGCATGCTCCAGACTGTCTCAGCAGCAGTCCGGATATTGGAAATGCTGCTAGTGCGCATGCGCGAAGGTCCGCTATTTGCAATTGTTTTTTTTTTTTTCTTTTTTTCTTTTCTATTTTCTTTTCTTTTATTTTTCTTACTGTTTTACAGCTGGGGGGGGGGGGCTGCAGTCCGGCAGTCCAATAGCACGGGCCACCCCTGGTCATGAGTGGAGTACCACAGGATCACTCCTGGGTACTCTCCTGTTCAGCATCTACTTCTCAGGAGTCCAGGCCAACACAAAGAAACTCTGGCTGACTAAGTTCCCAGACAACTGCAAGCTGGGAGCCATCATTAACTCCACAAGTGATGCAGACATCCTGCAGAAAGGCCTCACTGAGACCACTGACTGGTGTGGAAACCATGGCCTGAAGCTTAACACACAAAATGCATAATCAGCCCCTTTGGTAAAAACTCACTTCCCACTAAGTACCACATTGATGGGAGCCCACTGAACACTGTAGGTGCTATAAGAGATCTGGGGACACAGGCTGACAGCAACCTCTCCTTTAACCACCACATTGCCACTATGGTCAGGAAATCCTTCTATGTGGCACATCTCATTACCAAGGGCTTTGCATCCAGGAAGAAAAAGATCATCATCTCTGTGTACTCTTCCCTTATTAGATCAATCATCAAGTATAATGGCCTATTTGGCATGTACCTCACTAGACACCTGCAACAGATGGAGAGGCCACAGAAGTACCTCACAAAGAGGATCCTAGACATTAAAACACATGTCCTACACATACAGACTCAAAAGACTCCATCTATTCTCTGTCTCATATCACCTACTTAGAGGCGATATTTGCTTGACTTGCAAAGCCATGTCTGACCCAGCTCTTTTAGAAATGCTACATCTAAAGACATCTCAATCCCTCTGCACCACCCACTGCAGGGACCTCAACCTCATTACCACAATCAGCAGAATATGCTGGAGGGACAGGTTCCTCAGCCAGATACTGCACATGCCCTGGAATAGACATCCCATACATGTCAAGCAAAGCACCTAGATGACCCTGCTCCATAGAAATCTTGATGAGTGGCTGGGTAATAGAAAGTTCACCCCAGGGATTACTCCAGTAGCTCTACTTGATGGATGCACTGGGAACTAACGTTGGGTGGCACAATGGCAGGGCACTTCTATGGGCTAGGCTTGTAAAGGCTCCAGGGCCATTAACCTAGTACACACCTATGAACCTATAAGGGGAGTGACATCAGCATGACTGATAAAGTAGGCCAGTGGGTGGGAAACCTATCAAAATACTTTTTCCTACAAACATACACACTTACACACCCACATTTGCCAGATCAGAGAGTAGAACTCCTGCCTAAGTAGTTGTTTGTACAATAGTGTTACACAGTTATCACACGAGTTACAGAGCTTACTGGGCTGACAACTCACCAAAGATGCTGATAAGGGGAATTACATCAGCAGGACTGATAAAGTAGGACAGTGGGTGGGAAACTTATCAAAATACATCTTCCTACAAACATACACCCACAAACACATTTGCCAGATCTGAGAGTAGAACCCCTGCCTATCTAATTATTTGTACCATAGTATTAAATAGTTATCACACATGCTACAGAACTTACTGTGCGGAGAAATGGGCAAAGGTGCTGATAAGGGGAATGACATCAGCAGGAGTGATAAAGTAGGGCAGTGGGCAGGAGACTTATCAAAATGCTTTTCTTACAAAAACACACACACACACACACACACACACACACACACACACACACACACACACGCACACGCGCACACACATACACACACACACACACACACACACACACACACACACACACACACACACACACACACACACACACACACACACACACACACACACACACAGGCAGGTGATGTGATATTATAAACCTAACCTCAGGACTGTTACACAATGGGGCTCAACTTTTATGCTGACAAGTGCAACTGTTTACAACTGGTATGCCACTGTCCACAGCAGGAGGTCACTGTATGCCATTCAGGGTATCTGTGTGTGTGTGACTCACACTGTCTGTGTCCTCCTGTGTATGTCTCTCTCTCTCTCTCTCTCTCTCTCTCTCTCTCTATCACTGTCTGTTTCTTAGTTTCCCCACATCTATTAGTGTGGATACTTGACATATGTTAGCTGTTGCCCATATATATATATATATATATATATATATATATATATATATATATATATATATATTTGTGTGTGTATCTCACACAACAGATGCAGATATATCACATATGGGCCACCTACAGCTAGCTGAGGGTAATCTTGTCTGATGTGTGTGTGTGTGTGTGTGTGTGGGGACAGTTGATGTTAAATAGATGTCTGTATGCACAGACATATATACACAATACACTCATATATTTCGATGTGGGTTCCAACATGTCCTGTGATTCTCTAAGTGTAGGAGAATGCCCAGTTTGATCTTCTATAGTTAGAGTGGGACTCCATTACCAAAATAGGTGTACTCCAGTCCACGGTTTTGTGTGCTACAGCCATACCTCTCAGGAGTACACAGGACTTTCCTCAGGGTACTTCATTTGTTTAGCAAACATTTTCTGACATATCTGTAGTCTGAAACTGCAATGCATCATGTCATTACCTAGTGTCAGACATCCTCAGATCATCACAGTGCTTTACCAGAGGAATACTAGTTGTATGATGCATAGACCAATATTATGAGGGCAGCTATGTAAATTCTTGCCCAACAAGGCCATTTTGAGGTGTGGCTATAGCCAGTTTAGTAATGGCACAGCTGTGTAAGCAGTCTAGCAACCTGGTGATATATTGGCTGGGGATCTCCTGCTTGCGTGGTATCTTTCTAACCTGAGATGTCATATCCTTGTGTGGGCATACCTCTCACCTGTACATTTTTTGGCAGGTTGTCCAGGTCTTTGGCTAGTGGTTTCATCCTTTCTACATAAACTTGTGTTTTTATGGAAAGTTAGTTACATATAATTGAAGAGTGATGTTACAAAATAATGACATACATTACTGTTTCAGGCTACATAGCCTTCAGACAATTCTCACTACTGCAATTCCATCACCCTACCAACTTTCTCAGTATGTAAGGGCAATATTTACAACACATACCTATCATTGTTCCTTTGTTCCAATTTTATTTCTGCCCTTGTCCAGACATCTTGCTGTCAGAGGTTGGGAATTATGGGTGTGGGTACAGAGTGCATTCAACTGTTCAGGCATGCCCATTATATGTAAAAGCAAACATAAGAAAAAAAAGGATTATTGATAATGACCACTGGCAACAGTACCACAAAGCACTTATATTCACAAAAGCCTTGGCACCTCTGCTACACATCCTTTCAGATGTCACTAATATGTGTAGTATATTCCTCATAGCACTGTGGCTTCCAGGTATGTCAGTGGCAGAGCAGTGCTTGTCCCTGACATGCATAACAGTTGGCACTGCAGTTATCTGCACATGGCCCTGTCAAAGGCAGCACTGTACCTAGGGCACTACAAGACGACTGCCAGGAGAACATGCTGGCCAGATCCAGACAGTATTAACCACACATACACATAGCTCATTGACCCCTGTATATTGTGGACAGACAACATGTTTTCATGTGTATTGGTACAGCCCTGCCAATGTGTGCTATGCTGCTATTTCCCAGCAAACATACAGGTTACTGCATTTGTGTGGGTATATGGGGGGCACACCTGTCAACTGTACACATTTGCACAGACTGTGCTGATATTTGCTTTACATTTTGGTTCCATTTACCATACTATTGTGCCCTGTCTTGGGGACTAGAGGCATATCCGTAGAGTCCAAGTCAGATTGTACTGGCATACATTTGAGTTTCAGACTTCTTACCCTTCATAGCCTTACTGCAATTGTGGGTCCTGCTGTGCTATCACTGTGTGAGTCTGTAGGGGGTAATTCAAAATTGCCACCATTTGTGTGCTTTTACCAGACATTTCTCTGTGGTTTTCTACAGCTGACTTGCTGTATGGGTGTGAGGGGTGGTTATGGGACCCCCGCCCTGACATCTATGCCTGTGACCTATGACTGCCCACTTAGTTGTCCCTACACATATACTGCAGTGGGATTTGCCACCTTGGGTACTACTGCATTGTGTGTGGAGGCTGGTTTTGGCCAGACATTTCCTGGTGTCCCACATAGCTGTCAGTTGTGTGCTGCTATCCCAGTGGGACACCCCACTCCCTTGTATGCATGCAACATTACCATAGATAAGCTAGCAAAACATACTAATCCCTTCATTTATTGTTAAGAAGACTGACTTACCTTGTGCTTGCAGTGGTTGTGAGGATGGTGCTTGAGGGCCACCTATGTTGGATGCACACAGTACACTGCCTATACATGGTAATTTTTCAGGTAATGTGATGTGTGTGTCATCCATTTTACTGTGTGTGCGAGTCAGAGAGAGGTGTCAGTCCCTGGGGTTCCTACAGTGTCAGTGTGTGTGCTATGCGTTGCCTCTTTGCCAAGGCCTGAGCATACTGGGCAAGCCTCCATCTGCCTACAGGACCAGGCTCAGGAGGTCTCCTCCTGTGAGTCCCTCTGTACCTGTGGGGACCTTGGCAATGGTGGTGGGCTGTGTGGCCCTTCTCTGTGCTATTCCTGCTGCAGCTGTTTCTGCAGGATTATATTGTGTAGCATGGCACATTTTATGAACATGTGTGCGCATGTGGCTGGAGAGTACTGCAAGGGTAGTGGAACCATGACTTAAGCATCCCAAACACATGCTCTATAATGATCCTGGTATGTGTGTGTGCCTCATTATGGCATTCTTGTGTGGGTGTGGGTGCATTTATGATGGGTGTCATCACCCATGGCTCCAGTGCATAGCCAGCATCCCTCACCAGATGGCCATATGGGATGCCCCCACTGGCAAATGCCTGGTACAGCTGTGACAAATATCAGATGTGTGAGTTGTGATAGCTTCGAGGACTGCCAGCACACACATTCATGATAATGCCCTGGGCATTGCACATGACCTGGCAGTTGATGGAGGGAAATCCCTTGTGGTTTATGTAGAGCCTAACCTGTTCATCGGGTGTTGCTTTGATGTGGAGGTGCGTGCAGTCTATGGCACTCTGTACCTTCGGGTATTCTGCTACACAGTGGAAGAGATGCATATTGCTTGTCCTCTTCTCATGGGTGTTGGGGAAGTAAATGTGCTCACCACATGTGGTAGCATGGCATCCAGGAAGTGGTGAAGTACCCTGGATGCAGCTGCCTGTGAGACCCCCATGATGTCCCCAGTAGGTCTTTGAAAAGTACCTGTAGCCAGAATTCTTAAAACTACGTATACCTTGGTATCCACTGGGATGGGTTCCACTCTGTTGATTCTAGGTCTGAGTTGAGGCTGGCACAGCTCAGTGATTTGCTAAAGTATGTCTCTGTCCACCCTGTAGCATTCTACTATCTCCAGATCATGTAGCCCCTGGTAAGTTACCCTGGGTCTGAACACTCTTCTCCTCCTCCTTTGTCTGTGGTGGTTGTCAGCATTATCCTTCTCTCCACTGTCAGCCTCTTGCACATGGATTAAAGCAAAGGCAACAACTAATATTTTTCCAGTTACAATTCACCCACATGTGTACACAAATGGTGCAGAGTTTGTGGGAAAAAACAGACTGTAAGGTGTTTCCATACTTTATACTGTTGTGCTGCAAATGCTGCCTGTATGACTGGCTGACTAAGATGCATTCCACCTGCCAGCTATGTTATTTGTACTTGATTGCTTTAATTCTGCTATTTTTCTTTTTCCTCTTCCCATTTTCTCCCCTTTTAAGCCCCAAGGTGTGATGCACAAACCCGGTACCCAAATGTAAATAGTCCTGCTATTTTCGTTTTTTTTTTAGACCAGGTGTGCACCATGCAAACCCATTTAGCTTATGCAAACAGTAAGAAATTACCCTCAAATGGGCACAAACATGTTCCTCAGTTCATGGAATAGACAATACAGCCTCAGAGACACCCCCTTGCTTAGCTGTGGTTAGCTAAGCTTATCTCTGCTCCTTAGGGCTCCAATGTTCTTACAACATGCCTTACACACACCCTTTTCATGTCTGTTGCTCCTCATAGCTACACCATTATGCTAGAGCACCTACACAGTTAGGTGAAGTTTGGAACTTTTTTGTGATTCAGTACATTTCCCCTCATTTGCGTACCCCACTGCCTTAGTCCATAGTTAATGCACTTACATAGAGCCTTTCCCCTTGACAACCACTGTTACCTGGTATTTTCATTCTGCATTCCATAGAATATAATGAAAAAATGCAGATTTCCCTTAAAATTGAGTTTTCACCTTTTTTTTTTATTTTCTGCCTGATCCCATTTGCGTGCCACTGGCCTATGCTTAAATGGCCAAGATCGGCCAAAAAATAGATTTTTATTAAAAATAAACAGTGTTCCATACCAATGGTCATATATTTGGCCTTTGCCACAAATACTTAGACTTCATCAGATAAAATACCAAAAATGAAGCTACTATTTAAAAACTTGCAACAAATCATGTGACCGAGTCTGGCAAAACTTTTAAAGAAACATTAACCATTTTTATAAAATTATTTAAAATACGATATCCAAACCTTAAAAGCATCACTGTCATAAGTATTAAATAAATACAAACAACTAAAAATATGTGAAACACATCATCTAAAATATGCTTTAAGTCTTAGCAAATAGGAGATGGAAATTGTACCATTAATGCCTGGTGCATAACCTGTATGTAATCTTAATTGTCAGGCAAGCTTTTTTCTTCCAGTATTAAAATACAGGGACCACCCCACCGCCACTTTCAATGTGCTGTTCAACTATAGCAAATTTAAAAACATGGTTGGGGTAAATATTAATATGTTTAGCCAGAGAATTTTTTTCATTATTTTTATATCATTCAAATGTTCATAAACTCTGTCCTTTAAAAAACTTTCATTTTTTTTCCTACATAAAAACGTGGACGACTCTGACATAATGCAATATGAACTACCCCTTTTGTTAGGCAGTTGAATCTACCAGGGATATAAACCCTTCTCCCATTAATAATAAAACTTTCATGAACAACAATATGTTTGCAAATTTTACAGTTGTAACATTTAAACATGCCCTTTGTTTGTGTAGGTGCAGGCATTTTAACATTTTGCTCTTAAAAAGATTTTAAAAAGGTACCTTTAATAAAACTATGCTTGGTCAATCCCGACTTATTGTTACCCACAGCATATTCATTCAATACAGCCCAGTTCTTGTTAAGTATAGCTCTTATAGCACTACTGTCATTAGAAAAATAAGTAATCAGACTGGTGGCATGTTAACTTCAGAGGTATAACTGTATCCATATTGGAATCATGGACCACATTCCTACCCTGGCTACCCTCAATAAGAATGGGGGCAAAATGCAAGGTTCTTCTTTAATCTATCATTTCTTGTAATATATTTTCCACAAAGCCCCTTGAGTAACTTCTTGTCAGGAACTTATCCTTGATGTTGTTATATTTGGCCAAAAAAATCTTCAAACAAAGCAACCATTCTTGCTGCGCGTACAAATTGCCACTTCACCACTGCTTCTTTTGGTGAAGGGGATGAGTGCTAGAGTAATGAAAAAAGCTGTTTGAGTAAGTAGCCTTTTTATAAATGCCAGAGGTATGCATACATTTTTCATAGTCTTTAACTAACAAAAATGTCAAAATAATGAAAACAGTCTAGCTCTATTTTATATGTAAATTGCAAAAACTCTGTTGTGTTATTCAAATATTGAATAAATTCTAGAAGCAAATCCAGAGGAACTTGCTGACAGGTACTCCAGGTACAATAAAAGCATATTTCAAATAAGACTGTAAAGTGTTTATTAAGTGTTCTTCTTAAAAATCCACTTTTCGTCGAGCGACTTGTGCTCAACTTCCTCAGAACTACAATGCAGTCAACAAATCCAAAACCATTTATAACATTTCAATGTTCTTTAAATCTTGTGCCTTCCGCTCATGTGACTTAAACTACAACAGGTATTAGCTCTCTGTTGCCTGTAATGAATAATACATGAGTTAACAATTAAAAATTAAAAATTCAGACGCCAAATAAAATGTATACGCATTCAATAGTCCTAAAGTGACTCATTATAAATATATTGCACAAGTTGTTACTCTCCCTATATATGTGTACACTACTTTTGCAGAAACCTTTAAAAATATATATCAAAACCTTCTATATAAATATTTTTATTTTTATCATCGAGTAAACTTAAGAAGTATGTTGAATTCAAGCGTAGCTAACCATACGACTGTGAAGTAGCACAGACACGTCTTAGCTAAAGCTACACTTAACAAAAGGTTAACCATAGTTCGACATAAAAATGGTTAACGGTTCTTGTAATGGTGAGCGGGAAAAGTGGTACTTTACTCACCCTAGTCAACTACCCTACTCTATGAACTGAATAGAGTTCTTTTAAATATTTTAACGTAAATACCATAATGTTAGTATAGTTAACTGTGATTTACATGTAACTACCTACTAAAAACAAAAATAATGAAAAACTAATAAAAATAATAATAATAATAATAATAGTAATAATAATGATAATATAATAATAATAATAAATAAACTTACAGCTGTTGTCTAACCATGGGGGTTACCTTAGCAAGTTTTTAAGGCAAAGAATACACATAATGGAACTACATTCATTAATTCCTGGATATTGGAATGTATTTAGTCTCAATTGCCATATTAACTCACTTTTCTCCAATCTCAAAGATTCAGGTCCACCTCTACCATCACTGTGTAGCTGTTGTATTACTCTAAATTTAAAACTATGACCTTCATGTTCATTTATGTGTCAGGCCAGTGTGTTTTCTACTTTAGATCTACTGATACAGTAAAGATGTTCATATATTCTTTCACAAAGTTTTCTGTCAGTTTTGCCTATGTAAAATGCTTGACACAGGATACACTTCGCTAAATATACTACTTGTTTACTTTGGCAATTAAATTTGCCCTTAGTTACGAATGTTCTATTCCTGACAGTAAATATATTTTTAAAGGTTTCTGCAAAAGTAGTGTACACATATATAGGGAGAGTAACAACTTGTGCAATATATTTATAATGAGTCACTTTAGGACTATTGAATGCGTATATTTTAACATTTTATTTGGCATCTAAATTTTTTATTTTTAATTGTTAACTCATGTATTATTCATTACAGGCAACAGAGAGCCAATACCTGTTGTAGTTTAAGTCACATGAGTGGAAGGCACAAGATTTAAAGAACATTGAAATGTTATATATGGTTTTGGATTTGTTGACTGCATTGTAGTTCTGAGGAAGTTGAGCACAAGTCGCTCGACGAAAAGTGGATTTTTAAGAAGAACACTTAATAAACAACACTTTACAGTCTTATTTGAAATGTGCTTTTATTGTACCTGGAGTACCTGTCAGCGAGTTCCTCTGGATTTGCTTATTGTGTGGTCTGACAGTTCGTGCTTTATTCTACAGTTTGTTTATTGAATAAATTCTGCTATCGCAGCCTGGTTGTTCTTCCAGACTAAACATAAGTCATCAAGGTACCTTGTATATAATTGCCAATAAGCCTTATATTTATTATTAAGTACAAAGTGTTTTTCCCATTGAAACATAATATTTTCATAAAGTAAACTGCAGACCAACCCCATGGCTATACATTTGTTCTGCTAAAAAACATTACTGGTCAAAAAAATGAATTTATTCTGCAAAACAGTAGACAAAACTCAGCAAACCATTCAAGGTCAGTGTTGTGGGGAATGCATGTATACAGGTCTTTCACATCTATAGTCACAAAGACAGCTGTCTCATCAAATGTATATCATTACATTTCTTAAGAAAATCCCATGAGTCCCTACTTAAATGAGAAAAAATTTTAAAGCATCTTTTAAGTGAAACTCAAGAAATTTCGCCAACATATATGTCACAGAGGACCTTCCATCAACAATAGGTTGCATTGGGGAGGGGTTGGAGAGGTCCTTATGTATTTTTGGCAAACAACAGCCATACTCACTACTGTGGCTTCATACAAAGTCTAAAATGGCTTCCAGGTACAGAAGGTCAGCTGATCTCCTAGGTACTTTTACTCTCAAAATGCTAAACAGTGATTATTACATACCTTTAAGATGGAAATTGCCCATCTAGGAGCAAGTTTTACTCCCTAAGATTTACCCAGGAAAAAGTTATCATGTTAAGCAGATTTCATTATAAAGCAGCAACTGGGGAACCTGGATCCACCTGATTGGCCTGACATTGTAGAACAGACTCCAACTTGATTTAAGAGGCCTGGAATCTCTCACTGAGTTCAAAAAGGCCTTCTCCAAACACTTGTACAAGAAATCAAAACAAACAAGCATGGTTACCATGCAACCCCAAAAAAGAACCAGAAAACAAAAAAAAACAAAACAAAAAAACAAAAACATAAAAAAGGGTCCATGTAGTCATAGGAACAGTTACATCCACTGTGTATGAAGAAATTAAGTTATCTTTTTGCAAATCAGAGTTTATTCACCATCTTAATAGTAAACACTAAGTACTTTTGTCCTCAGACATAGGACTTCTTCAGAACAAAAAACACACAATCAACATTCCTATAGTTACATTTATTCAACCCTCACACAATTAATTAATTAATTATGCATATTAATCTAGAAAAAACATTCTGACTTAAAAACTTGTTTTAAATTATTTTGATCCAAATAAATGTTAAAGTATATCAAGATCATTAAACCCTAAATATAGAATTTAAAATCTGAATAAGTGAAACATTTGGTGAGAGAACAATGAAATATATTGTGTGAGCAAATAACAGTTGAGTACAATCAAAGCTTTGTAACCCTCATTTTAAAAACAGTGAAAATAGAGATGTAGTCATTTAAACCTGGGGGTGGGGTGGGGATTGGCATCCAGTCTGATTTGCCAACTCTAGTTTCTCACTGTCACCCTCTAATATCATAGGATATTTTTTCTAAAACCCCAACCAGATTTTTAAAGCCAGCACAAACATTGTTCACATTCTGTTTCATAATATTGTAGATATGTTTGTAAATTTGGTCCTTAATTTACATTCCATCTTGCCCACATAAAATGATTGACAGGTATTTCACATTGCCAAATAAAATTAAACCTTTGGTCTCACAATTCTTCATTTTAAAGGTAATTTTTGTATTACAGAAAATCAACAAACTATTTACCTCATTGTCAATAATAAATTGTCAGTAACTACATTTTCCACATTTGGTTGCACCATGTCCTGTATTCATTTCATTATTATGTTGTCCATTCCTCCTCTGACTCTCTAAAATTCTTTAATATTTTTATCTACATGATATATAAACTGGTAATTCACCCACCATTTGATGTATGTCACCATCTATCTTTAAAATAGACTATTTGTTTCTAAAGACACTCTTGACTGTTCCATTAATATCATTAAATCTAACAGAGATGGAATTCTCAAAATGTGGTGTTCCAGTGGGGGTATTTGTATATTCCTTATTGTGTAGATCCTTACCAAGTAGAGGGATATACTTAACACTCTTATATCTGACCACTTGTGCTTTAATATTCAAAAGTAGATCAAGAGGATATCATCACTCTAAAAACATATCACACATCTTATTTAATCCAATTTTGAAATCTTCCTCTTTTTAGAACATTATTGATGCTTTTATAAACTGCCCTTAACAAGGTTCTCCTTAATGCAC
The DNA here is from genome assembly GCF_019279795.1 of Protopterus annectens. Classification (NCBI taxonomy): domain Eukaryota; kingdom Metazoa; phylum Chordata; order Ceratodontiformes; family Protopteridae; genus Protopterus; species Protopterus annectens. Next base: position 644,460,827 of record NC_056735.1, on the reverse strand, counting down.
CAAGGATGACAACACTTATAATTTTAGTAGCAATTTGAAAATGTATTTTCTGTAAATGGATGAACTGAATGTGCCACCATCAAATAATAGGTTCACATCCAAATAATTGATGGAATGTATTGAATGTTTGAGTAAACCTTAGAAAAGTGGTAATCTTTGTTAAATACTCCAGAAATAAATCCTTACATTCTAAATCACTTTTCCACAAAATAAAAATATCATCGAGGTACCTACAATAAAATTTCATACAATTTTGGTAAGGTGACATCAAGACATGCATCTTTTCCCATGTTAACATAACCAAATTAGCATATATAAGAGCACATCCCAACACATTTAACCTGTTTATAAAATTCACGTTCAATGAACATGAAGTTGTTGCATAAAACTATTTCCATCAGGTCTATAATAAGTCTTATTTCTTTATTGTCTACTATTTCATAGCCAATAACCACCTCATGGAAATATTTCTAACCAGCGTCATGAGGTATACTCATGAAAAGGTGAACAGCATTGACTATAAGAAACCTAGTACAATCATCACCCATTTCTGGAGTAGGGTTTTTTCCAAAATTTCCATGAATATTTCATTATCTCCTATCTATAAAAACTGCCAGAGGGTAAGTTTTTGACCCCTGCACTGACGCAATAAACCTATAGGGGATCCATCATATACTTATGTTTTTTTAGGGATCCAAATAAAGCAGGAATCATTAGATGTTTGCTACATAAAACATCCTTATTATCTGGTGTTATCAAACCTTGCAATAAAGCATCTTCTAAATAAATATAAATTTTTCTATAGACTATATTAAATTTCATTTCTAGAAATTAATGCATATTTGGTGTCATCCTGTAACATGACAAAACTCTTTCTGGCATATTCGAGTTGGTTGGTTATAACTTCAGCACCGCACTTATTGAGCTTCATGACTTGAATTGATTTATCCTGGGTTAAAAATGTAATAGTTTACATCCTTCTGGTAACAAGTTGGAAAACATATTATGTTTTTCTTTAAAAATGGTATATAGATCAATCTCAGCTTTTAAAGTTAAAATCTTTGGATAGATAGTGTTTACTATTTTATGTGGAATATGTTTTAGGCACACACACACACACACACACACACACACACACACACACACACACACACACACACACACACACACACACACACACACACACACATACATAGATGTTTTTATAGTTCAACATTAACATTAGTTTTGAACATAATACGAGCTGCTATATATTTAAATGCTATGAGATGATTTGTTATATTGTTACAAGTTCATTTGCTGCATTGTATCCTTTAAGCCTGTGCCTTTGCACATGATTCAGTTGTATAAATAGAGGTCATATGATGGTGTTTAACTTTTAGTCAGAGGAAATTTAAAATTACTTAAATAAAAGCACTTATTTTTATACTGAGTTTGTTTTTTGTACTGTGTCCGTATTTCTGACTGGAATAAACTTTTTTACCATTCTGTGTTGCTGTGTAGTTTTCATTTCTTTCCTAGAGGGAAAAATCTTAAAACCTTTTTCAAAAAGGGTAAAATAATTTTTATTAACAGTCAAATTACTATAGTTAAAAATATAGAAACCTTTATGAGTAAGACTTCTGCCTTCTTGTAAGTATGTAATTTCAACCCCCTCACTGAACCTGTTAGAACTTAACACTTCTTTTTTTTCCTCCTCCCTCTGTGATTTTTTCCCAGCCTCCTCAACCTACATGTTGATTTGTTGTTGGGTGTCAACATGTATTTGGCGGTTGGATAAAGTGGTCTAATTTCTTCCCTCTCAGCCTTTTGGACCTCCTGGGGGGATAATCTAAAGGGCCTACATATTCTTCATCAAGATATTTATTAAAATAATTGCCCTCCTTGATTGTTGTCATTTAACCCATCACTACCTTCTTTATCTGAAAATGAGGGCCCTTCTTTTTATTCTCTCTCATCTCTTAAAAGCTTCTTAGCTTTTCTTTTCCTTGTATTTTATTTATTTTTATTTATTTTACATTTGTTAACCGGGCTAGTCTAACTGGATATATTTCCATTTTCAGCAGAGGCCCGGGGAGAAAAGCTCCACATATAGACATAAGAGATACATCATGAGCACAAATAACAGATTACAGACTGGTAGGATGTAGACAATGAATATTGTTACCAAAAAAGAATAGGACTTAAAATTTCTAGACAATCTAAATGACATCATATTAAATATTATTACATATTTTAAAACCAAGAAAAAAAAATGTAAGACCAAGGAAAGAGAAATGATCATTGTTACCAAAAAAAGAATAGGAGTTTAACTTCCTAGACAATCTAAATAACATCATATTAAACATTATTGCATATTTTAACACCAAGAAGAGAAAGTGTAAGACCAAGGAAAGAGAAACAACAATAGAAAGAGAGAGCAGATTTATAAAAGATATATACTTTCTGGAAAAGAGTCATAGCCATAAGGAGGAGAAATCTAGGGGAGAAGTACGTAAGGTGGAGAAGGAAAGCTTAGGGGAGAAAGCAGGAGGCACAAAAGAATAGGGAGAGAAAAAAGAGGGTTAACTAAGGGAATTAACTTTTAATCAGGATTAGAGCAGGGACACATCCAGTGGCTTTTAAGGTAGATTCTGAGTTTTTGTTTAAACAGAACAGTGGATGCAATGGAAGTAAGTTCGGTAGGGAGTTGATTCCAGTGTTTACCCATGGTATTTGAGAAAAGGGAATCACCAGCTAGGTTATTAGATTTGGTTAAGGTAACTAGCAGTTTGCTTGATGAGCGGAGTGAGTTCAGATTAGAATATGGGGTTAAGAGGTTAGAAAGTACAGGTGTGTTATGAGGTTGGTAGAAAGCTCTTTGGACAAACGTAAGTTGGGAAAGAAGTAACATGTTTGTCAGTTCAAGCCAGTTAAGTTGCTGCAGATTCAGACAGTGGTGAGTTCTGAAATGCTTACCAGTAACAAATCTAGCTATATTATTGTAGGTGGTAGACAGTTTGGAAAGATTGTTTTTCTTGAGGTTAGTATAGATTGGTGAAGCATAGAGAAGAGTGGAAATAAGATGAGAGTGGGCAAGAGTAGCTTTGGCTGGGGAGGTTAAGAAAGTTTTAATTCTATAGAGAGAGCCAAGTTTCCTGTTTACAGATTTAATGGTATTGTTGATATGACAGTCAAAGGTAAGATTGTTGTCAATTGTGACACCTAGCAGTTTGTTAGTAGGGTCAGGTGATATAATGGTTCCATTATTAGATAAGATAGTGAAATCTAATGTAGGGGATCTGGTAGTAGGCTTAAAGAGTAAGAGTTTGTTTTTTTTGCATTTAGGAGTAGGCAACGTTTTAAGAACCAAGTTTCGACTTTGGAAAATACAGCTTGAGTATTTGTTTGAAGTTTGGAAATGGATTTAGCAGAGCAAATTAGTGTGGAGTCATCAGCATATTGTATACATGTAGCCTGGGGAATAGCTACTTGTAAGTCATTTATAAAGAGGGAGAAAAGAAGAGGTCCAAGAATAGAGCCTTGGGGGACCCCAAGTGAGATTGGGAGAAGAGATGAGAGTTTCTTATCCCAGAGGACGGCCTGTTTCCTGTTAGTGAGATAGGAACTAAACCAGTGGACAGCCTTAGATTCTAAGGAAAGAGATTCGAGAATTTTTAAGAGGAGAGAGTGGTTAACCATGTCAAAGGCTTTGGACAGGTCAATAAAGAGAGCTGAAGACAGGATGTTATTATTACAATTCTTGTTAATAAAGTCTGTAAAGGAGAGGAGAGCGGTGGTTGTGCTATGAAAAGGCCTAAAGCCATGTTGACAGTTAGTAAGAATGTTGTTTTTTATTAAGTGGTTCATTAACTGATGGTGAACACATTTTTCCATGATCTTTGCGAGTGGGGACAAGAGAGCTATGGGTCTATAATTAGAATATTCATAGGAGTTCCCTCCTTTATGTAAGGGTATGATGTGAGAGATTTTCCAGATGTCAGGTATGGTTTCTTCATTTACAGTTCTATTAATGAGAATGGATATGGGATAGACTATTTCAGAGGCTGCTTTTTAAAGGAATTCAGATGGAAGTTGGTCTGCCGAGGGGGAGCATGGTTTGAGTTTGTGGATACATTTCTGTATAAAGGCAGTGGAGATGGGTTGTAGCCTAAAGGTTGGTAGTTTGAAGGATGCAAGGTCAGGGATGTTAGTGTTGTCACTAGAGAGATGAGAGGCCAAGGAATTAATAGTATCAATAAAGAATGAGTTGAAAGTATTGGCAGTATCAAGGGCGGAATTCTTTTCAGACCCGGAAGGGGACGGAGTGGTAGTCTGTCCAGGGTGAAGAAGTCTGTTTAAGGTTGACCAGAATTTTTGAGGGTTATTGTGATTTGCTTGCTGGAGATTACTATAATAACTCCTTTTATCAGAGAAGATAGCTTTTTTGGTACTGTTTCTTAGGTGCCTAAAAGTCTGTTGGTCTATAGGAGATTTGCTAGTTCGCCATTTTATCCAAGATTTGTTTCTAAGTAACATTTTTTGTCTTGTATCTTTAGATAGCCAGGGGGCAGGTTTAGATTTAATTTGGATGGAACGTTTTGGTGCATGATTATCTAGAATTGTTAGGAATGTGGTATTAAAGTATAGGACAGCTTCTTCAAGAGGAAGTGTCTTTAGCGGGTTCCAGTTACAGGCATTTAGTTCAGTTTTAAATTGAGTAGGGTTGAAACGTTTGAGATCGCGTAGGGTCCAATAGATAGGAGAATTGTTAGAGGCATTTTTTTGTCTTATAATATAGGTTAGATTGTGATCACTAAAGTCATCAGGTAATGTTCTGGACTGATATTTTAGTAGAGGTTTGTTAACGAGAATCCAATCAAGAATACTTTCTTTGTTGTTAGGTTTGTTTATCCTAGTAAAGGTGTTTATTGTCTGAGTATGTTGCTCACTTTGGAGAATACAATATCATAGATATCCATATACATACCGAATAGTAAATCTTTTAAAATCTAATCATTAAGAGTCTAGAATCATTAAGAGTCATAACTTCTTGTCAAAGTGCACCAGTTCTGACTGTGTTAAACTTAATAATAAATTAAACTAATTCTATACCATTTTGGTCAAACATATCAATTAAATAATAATATTCACTATTTTCCTTTGAAATACCAAAGGGAAATGTTAAAAGTCTCAAACCTTTATGTATTTGTCTCCATTTGATACATTCTCTCAAATAACTGCTCTACAAGTTGGGTGTGCGATGGATGAGAAAGAGAAATTTTGGAGTGAGTTGGATGAAGTCGTGGTGAGTGTACCCGAGGGTGAGAGACTAATGATTGGAGTGGACTTTAATGGGCATGTTGGTGAAGTGAACAGAGGGGATGAGGAAGTGATGGGTAGGTATGGTGTTAAGGAGAGGAATGCAGAAGGTCAGATGATTGTGGATTTTGCGAAAAGGATGGACATGGCTGTGGTGAATACGTATTTTAAGAAGAGGGAGGAGCATAGCGTGATGTACAAGAGTGGAGGAAGATGCACACAGATGGATTATATCCTATGTAGGAGGGCCAGTCTGAAGGAGATTGGAGACTGTAAAGTGGTGGCAGGGGAAAGTGCAGTTAAGCAAGCATAGAATGGTGGTCTGTAGGATGACTGTGATCAAGAAGAGGAGGAGGAGTGTGAAAGCAGTACCAAGGATTAAATGGTGGAAGTTAAAGGGTGATTGTGAAGTGGAGTTTAGGGAAGAGTTAAGACAGGCACTGGGAGGCAGTGGAGAGTTACCGAATAGCTGGGTAACTACAGCAGAACTAGAAAGGGAGACTGCTAGACAGGTGCTTGGTGTAACATCTGGATAGAGGAAGGAGGACAAGGAGACCTGGTGGTGGAAGGAGGAAGTACAGGAGAGTATACAGTGGAAGAGGCTGCCAAAGATGAAGTGGGATTGTTAAAGAGACGAAGAAAGTAGACATGAGTATAAGGAGATGAGGTGCATGGCAAAGAGAGAGGTGGCAAAAGCTAAGGATAAGGGGTATGGAGAGTTGTATGAGAGATTGGACACTAAAGAGGGAGAAAAGGACCTGTACCAATTGGCTAGTCAGAGGGACAGAGCTGGGAAAGATGTGCAGCAAGTAAGGGTGATAAAGGATAGTGAGGGAAATGTACTCACAAGAGAGGAGAGTGTGTTGAGTAGATGGAAAGAGTGTTTTGAGAGGCTGATGAATGAAGAGAATGAGAGTGAGAGAGAATGTTGGATGATGTGGGGATAGTGAATCAGGAAGCAAAACAGATTAGCAAGGAGGAAGTAAGGACAGCTATGAAGAGGATGAAGAATGGAAAGGCTGCTGGCCCAGATGACATACCAATGGAAGCATGGAGGTGCTTAGGAGAAATGGCAGTGGAATTTTTAACTAGATTGTTTAATGAAATTTTGGAAAGTCAGAGGATGCCTGAAGAGTGGAGAAAAAGTGTTTTGGTACTGATCTTTAAGAATAAGGGTGATGTGCAGAGCTGCATTAACTACAGAGGGATAAAATTGATCAGTCACAGCTTGAAGTTATGGGAAAAAGCAGTAGAAGCTAAGTTAAGAAGGGAGGTGATGATTAGTGATCAGCAGTATGGTTTCATGCCAGGAAAGAGCACTACAGATGCAGTGTTTGCTCTGAGAGTGTTATTGGAGAAATACAGAGAAGGTCAGAAGGAGTTGCATTGTGTCTTTGTAGACTTGGAGAAAGCATATGACAGGGTGCCTAGAGAAGAGTTGTAGTATTGTATGAAGAAGTCGGGAGTGGCAGAGAAGTATGTAAGAGTGGTACAGGATATGTACGAGGGTAGTGTGACAGTGGTGAGGACTGCAGAGGGAGTGACAGATCCGTTTAAGGTGGAGGTGGGATTACATCAAGGATCAGCTCTGTGTCCTTTCTTATTTGCAGTGGTGATGGACAGGTTGACAGATGAGATCAGACAGGAGGCCCCGTGGACTATGATGTTTGCAGATGACATTGTGATCTGTAGTGAGAGTAGGAATCAGGTTGAGGAGACTCTGGAGAGGTGGAGATATGCTCTAGAGAGCAGAAGAATGAAGGTCAGTAGGGCTAAGACAGAATATATGTGTGTTAATGAGAGGGAGGGTAGAGGAATGGTGAGGATGCAGGGAGTAGAGTTGGTAAAGGAGGACGAGTTTAAGTACTTGGGATCAACAGTTCAGAGTAATGGTGAATGTGGAAGAGAGGTGAAGAAGAGAGTACAGGCAGGGTGGAATGGGTGGAGAAGAGTGTCAGGAGTGATTTGCGACAGACGGGTACCAGTAAGAGTGAAAGGGAAGGTCTACAAGAGGGTAGTGAGATCAGCTATGTTATATGGGTTGGAGACAGTGGCACTGACAAAAAGACAGGAGTCAGAGCTGAATGTGGCAGAGTTAAAGATATTAAGATTTGCACTCGGTGTGACTAGGATGGATAGGATTAGGAATCAGTATATTAGAGGGTCAGCTCATGTTGGACAGTTTGGAGACAAAGCAAGAGAGACGAGATTGCGTTGGTTTGGACATGTGCTGAGGAGGGATGATGGGTATATTGGGAAAAAGATGCTAAGGATGGAGCTGCCAGGTAAGAGGAAAAGAGGAAGGCCTAAGATAAGGTTTATGGATGTGGTGAGAGAGGACATGCAGGCGGTTGGTGTGACAGAGCAAGATGAAGAGGATAGGAAGAAATGGGAAGAGATGATCCGCTGTGGCGACCCGTAACGGGAAAAGCCAAACGATAATGATGATGATGATGATGGTCTGTAATATCCATAATTTCACCGGTTTCTTTTTGAAAGTACAGATCATAGTTTTTAATAAATGGGCAGGGTCTTCGTTCTGTGTTGTTTCATAAGAGAATGAAAAATCATCATGTAACCATATGTTTAAAGTGCTACTACTGTGGACTGCAGTTCCATTCATCCAAAACAGTTCAGTATTATCATTTGGGCCATTAAAAGTATGGTTCCTACATTGAAGTATGTTAGTTGACTGCTAGAAAGGTGCTTGGTGTGACGTCTGGACAGAGGAAGGAGGGCAAGGAGACCTGGTGGTGGAATGAGGAAGTACAGGAGAGTATACAGAGGAAGAGGCTGGTGAAGAAGAAGAAGAAGTAGGATTGTCAAAGAGATGAAGAAAGTAGACATGAGTATAAGGAGATGAGGCGCATGGCAAAGAGAGAGGTGGCGAAAGCTAAGGATAAGGCGTATGGAGAGTTGGACACTAAAGAGGGAGAAAAGGACCTGTGCCAATTGGCTAGACAGAGGGACAGAGCTGGGAAAGATGTGCAGCAAGTAAGGGTGATAAAGGACAGTGAGGGAAAGGTACTTACAAGAGAGGAGAGTGTGTTGAGTGGAAATGGAAAGAGTATTTTGAGAGGCTGATGAATGAAGAGAATGAGAGAGAGAGAGAGAGAGAGAGAAGGTTGGATGATGTGGGGATAGTGAATCAGGAAGTGAAACAGATTAGCAAGGAGGAAGTAAGGACAGCTATGAAGAGGATGAAGAATGGAAAAGGCTGTTGGCCCAGATGACATTCCAATGGAAGCATGGAGGTGCTCAGGAGAAATGGCAGTGGAATTTTTAACTAGATTGTTTAATGAAATTTTGGAAAGTCAGAGGATGCCTGAGGAGTGGAGAAAAAGTGTTTTGGTACCTATCTTTAAGAATAGGGGTGATGTGCAGAGCTGCATTAACTACAGAGGGATAAAATTGATTAGTCACAGCTTGAAGTTATGGGGAAGAGTAGTAGAAGCTAGGTTAAGAAGGGAGGTGATGATTAGTGATCAGCAGTATGGTTTTATGCCAGGAAAGAGCACTACAGATGCAGTGTTTGCTCTGCGAGTGTTATTGGAGAAATACAGAGAAGGTCAGAAGGAGTTGCATTGTGTCTTTATTGACTTGGAGAAAGCATATGACAGGGTGCCTAGAGAAGAGTTGTGGTATTGTATAAAGAAGTCGAGAGTGGCAGAGAAGTATATAAGAGTGGTACAGGATATGTACGAGGGTAGTGTGACAGTGGTAAGGACTGCAGTGGAGTGACAGATCCGTTTAAGGTGGAGGTGGGATTACATCAAGGATCAGCTCTGAGTCCTTTCTTATTTGCAGTGGTGATGGACAGGTTGACAGATGAGATCAGACAGGAGAGGACATGCAGGCGGTTGGTGTGACAGAGCAAGATGCAGAGAATAGGAAGAAATGGAAAGAGATGATCCGCTGTGGCGACCCCTAATGGGAAAAGCCGAAAGATGATGATATATATATATATATATATATATATATATACATATATATATATATATATATATAGAGAGAGAGAGAGGGGGAGAGTTTCACTTTTCAATCGAGAAATACTGAAATATTTAGTATCCCAGGACTGTAAAGACAAAAATTGAAAAACCCGAAACCCCAAAAGCGTGAAATTCAAATTTGTGACTAACCACATATACACTCCACACACAAAGAAGCACACATACACCTTCCTCCCTGCAATATAAACCAACAAAACACACACAAACACAACAAAACAAACACAACCACTAACCCTACATATAAGCAGGGGGCACAGTTTTAAACCATAGACATGCATACTGACAAGTGCAATGAACTACTCTTTCTACAAGACAATAAAAACTCAAAGTGTGTGGGGGACTGTGCCCCCACACCCCCCCCCTTACTTTATATTCTAACTCCAGGATCACACTACAGTGGGGAAAAGGCCATATATAGCTTTCGATGGAAGGAATTTCGACCAAATGAGTTTTCAGTGAAGGCAGCTTTCAGTCAAGTGCTTAGTGAAGTCAGTTTCGACCAAATGTGTTTTTGACCAAACAAAGTAGACCCATATATATATATATATATATATATATATATATATATATATATATATATATATATATATATATATATATATATATATATATATATATATATATATATATATATATATATAAATATATATATATATACTAGCTAACATGTCAACATTTAGGACATCAATCCAACATTATCGAAAGGCACAATATTGAACTGCCACAAACCTGAATGTCAATACATTGCCATGACATGTTTTTGCACCACCTGTCAAGGGGTGTGCCCCTACATTCCCAGCTACTTATGTATACCAACACCAAGAATGCTCTTTGCACGTGCACACACACACACACACACACACACACACACACACACACACACACACACACACACACACACACACACACACACACACACACACATATGTATATAAAGAATTGTTTTTCATTTGCAATGTGTCATGGTTGAATATTGTGGGCTAAATTGGTCAAAGTAGTGGGTTTCATTTCAATATTCAGCTGTGTTTAAATTTGTGATGGTAGAACTGTAATCTTGAGAGGCATTTGGTATCTACATGTCCTAATTAGTTCTCTGATTTTTTTTTCACATTAATAACTCTCAAAGGAGATTTACATGCCTTCTTTTATATATAGGTATCAAATGCAAGTTTGGTGTCATAGTCGGCATTACACTCAGTTACCATTGGGGAGCATAAAACTCTTATCCTGGGGAATGGTAAAGCTAATGTCTAGAATAAATTTAAGAAAGTTGACATTAAATCAGAAGTAAAAGCCATATATATTTTACCCCCAATAGGATTTTTGTTTAGTTTATAACATGTCATGGCTAAAATGCTATTGTATGATGTATCAGGAGTGATGGCATCAAATTCAGTATTGAACTGCACAGAAATCCCAATATGGTAGTTACTGCTTCAAACTTCAGTAATGAAACCTAGAATGGGCTTGACATATTGGTGTTTATAGCAATGCCAGTGGTGCAATAGGTAACACACTTGCCTGCCTTTGGTGCAGAAGTGTGTGGGTTCCATTCTCACATCAGATAGATGGATTGTTGCATTGCAGTTCTGCATAAGGAGGTTGCTGCACTCTGGAGAGTGTTGCCCTTCAGATGAAATGCTAAACTGAGGTCCCATCTACTTGAGCTGGTGATACCTCAGGCAGATGTAAAAGATTGCATGTCATCTTTTGAAAACAGTAGGAGTCCTTTATTAAACAGAACATGAAAACATTATTTACATGTAATTACAAATTTGCAAACTTTAAGTATTTACAGGTACTTACACACACATTTCTATTTCTTACTATGTTTCATTTTTCTTATACATCGTCATTGCTTTTCTTCCATAATTAACCCCCGCTCCTTCTCCATCAACTATAATCTGATTTTCACAGTATATATGCCAAAATCCATTTCCTATCAAACAAATTTCATTCTAAATAGCCCATATCACATAAATGAAATCTACCCATCTCACATATTCTTTCTTATTATTCTGTCCATACATACCCATACTCAAATTCATAGCTATATTGTGTATGTCATTAAATTCTCCAAAAATTCTTCACACAACTTTTTTTCTGAGTTTTACTACTATTTTACATTTCAGAAACATGCTGTGTTGTCTATTCCTCCCATTAAAATAAATGCAGTCTTTCTACTTTCTTTTTATGTGGCACATTCCCATCAACTGGTAGCTTATTTCCACTCTTCATTAGAAATCCTGACACTTTATTATCTTGGTACATAAATTTTCCTTACTTTAATGGTTTTAATCCCTTGCTTTGGTAAATTTGGAGTCTGCATGGCCTCCCCACGGTTGGATAGGTGTTCGAAAGACATGTGTAAATGGGTGTGCCTTCGTTGAAGGTTGAACGTCGAGCTGGCACCTCGGCGTTTGTGAAAATCTACTGCCAATCATTAGCAGACCAGTGTTCTGCTGTGGTGACCCCTAACCGGGAAAACGCCGAAAGACCAACAACAACCATTTCATCACATTATTAAACCACATCTTTCAACCTTTGTCAATATTATCAATTTTTATTTTTCATGTTAGTATTTTTTCTTGAAGTTTTTCATTTTTTCATTCATGTATTCTTTTTCTTAACTTCATCATTTCCCAGAATTTTCTGTACTGAAGTTAAACTTTCTTGCCACTAAATTCTCATTCCCTTCTGTAACCCACTTTGATACTCAGTATATAAGTATAAAGTAGAAGAATACACAACTAGATTTAGTAACTGCAGCCTCCCTCATCTTCACTCACGTACAACAAACCTCAGTTCACTGGGTTTAATCTTGAACTCCATATAAAAGAAAACAGCACTTGCACAATTTCCTTTTCGTACTTTGCTGGGATCATACAAACAGTTGACAAAGATGCTATTTTCCCATTAATATTAAATTTACCAGATAAACCTTCTTCCTGAATGCTAATCTATACATCCTCCATGGAAGACGTATTTCTTTAATTTATTTTATCAACCTTTCTCATTGCATGATAATTATGCAATTTTCCCAAATTATATTCCTAAGCAAAATCACTTAATTCATTGAAAAATCACCCAATTTTCACCATGTCACCTAAACCCTTACTTTTACCTTCTTCAAGGTCCTTACCATTTTCTTTAAACATCCATTCAGACAAACAAATGCTTCATTCATCCATAGTCTGTTCTTACCATCTACAACTATATAGTTCCCACATGGCCAAAACAACCGGTATCACTACCTCTTTTTGTATCATGTATCTAGTACCTTTCATTTTATTACCTACTTCATCACCAGTGCAAACAATATTCCACTCATGGGACATCTTGTCTTATATCACACTTCATGCATATTTCCTTATTCAGCCACCCATTCACTAACATTCTCACCCTATTATTTTGTTATACTAAAAGTGCCTGATTGATTTTATTCCATGTTCTGATGAAGCCTGGGATAGACCTAAGTGAAAGAGCTTAACGTCTTGTGGAATTGTTTGTGCTGCAGCATTTTAACAGTTTTTCATATATTCTGAACTATTAAAAAAGGTTTGGAGCCTGAACTTTTTGTGGAATTGTTTGTGCTGAGAAATTTCAGCAGTTATTTCATATATCCTGGACTATACAAAAGGTTTGGAGCCTGCTACAGTCTTTTTTGTTATACTGGCATACACATTCTCCTAATTCTTTTACATATTCCATACGTCTTAACAAGACTCCACAAAGTGTTATGTCTCATGGTATTAAATGCCTAGCTAATATTATCTAGTTTCACATCCTCCCTTTTATGTATGACATCATCCACAATTTTTCTCACAACCAATAATAATTCTTAATATCCCTTCTTTTTTATACCATATATATTTCCTTCTGTAATTTTCTTCATTCTAATATGCATTATTCTCATGAGAATTTTGTAATCCACGTTATTTCATGTGATTAGTTCAAATTGTTATTTCATTCTTCTCATCTTTTTTTTCATATAAAGTTCAATATCCATTTAACTAACTTTTCTTAAACAAAACCTTCCTTCAACCATTTACTCATTACATTTATAAAATACACTTTTTACTGGTCCATTAATTTTTGAACATTCAATACTATATACCTTGAGAGTGAATCAACATTTACTTTCTTAAGTATTTTAACCAGTTCACTAATAATAATTTATTTTCAAATTCTTCCTTAACTTGTTCAGGACATTTCTTTACTTTCCATTCTTTCTTATTTTCTATCCTTATACTCTTGTATATATTTTCACATGCTGCACTACAATAGTCATAATTTGCTCTTGTGTTCTTACCTCTCCTTTTCCATTTATAATTTCTTTCATTATATTAATATCCTCCTTTACTATTTTACCCAAATATGCAAACACATCTTTCCTCTTCACTCATAAATAATATGTCCACCTAAACAGTAATGCCTAATTTTCTTTCATTTCTTTTATGTTTTTCTTTGTCTGTATCATAATACTGTATTGTATTATTTCCTAAATTCTCTAATATGTTTATATAAAGTTATGTATATTTCACTTTTTCTTCCCTTCTTGTATCATCCTGTTACTGAGAAAAAAAAACACTTCTTATATTTCTTTTAAAATTCAATCCACCACTCATACAAGTTTTTATAAAAGTCCTTCATGGCTATATGATCCCACTATAACTGCAATATGTCTCACTCTCAAATTCCAAATAATAATTT
>NC_056735.1:644389303-644441803 GCF_019279795.1 Protopterus annectens | reverse complement strand
CCAACAGCTCTCGTCGTGCCCATTAACAAAATAATCTGCACTCCCAGGTTGCAACCCCCCCAACCTTGCACACTATAGTCAAAGTGAGTTACTACTAAGCCATGGCAGATACACATTCAACTGCTGTTATCACAAACATATCATCCAGCACAGTCATTCAACAGTATAGAAAATGTATGTAAGTAGTTAGATTAATGCCAGCAAACATATGTACATTGCTCAATCACAGTTTCTTGAGCAGTCTATGTGTATCAAAGAACAGTGCCTGTCCATTCATACTGTGAGAACAGTAGTCTTGCATAATACTGAAAAGAATAATTAAAGACGGTGCACGCTGTGGGGTCATGTGGGCATGCTTCATGCACAGAATGTCACACCTGGGGTGTCAGTTCTGCAGAACCGGAAGATGAGACTGGCCAGGTGTGTGAGCAAATCACTGCTTCTCAAACCCCTGGCAGGATACTACAAGTGGGACAAGCAGTGTAGACCAGATAAGTCTAATCTTGACACAACAACAGGTCCGCCCCTGGTGGGGTGAACTAAAAATTGTGAGCCACATCAATGTTTCCACCAGTATCAAAGGAGGATCAAGGGAAGGCTTGTACGTACATGGACTAAACTAATGAAGAGCCTGCAGAAGCTTGGGTTGAGACAGTATACTGGAGGAGTACTGAGACGTGCAGAGAGGGCAATGTATGGAGGTGTGGTATGGCTGGGCTAGCAAACTGGAGAATGGATGTATGCTGTGTACGTGGAGCTTGGGGGCCGGGGGAAGGAAACATGGGTATGACATTATGGTAGAAATATGCAAATGAAGCAGAACAGCAATAGTGTAGTGGGTAGAGCATCCGACCAATGAGCAGGCATTCCTGGTTCAAGTCTCACTGTAGCACAGTCTATTTACATGGCAAAGCACGTTATAACCAATAGATTTCTTACAAAACCCACTAAGTAGCATATATATATATATATATATATATATATATATATATATATATATAAACTGGAGTACTGCAAGAAATGCACATGTGACGTCAGTGTCAGACGGAATAAGGCAGTAGTAAGCAGGTGTAAGCACAAATAAGCAATAGTAAGCATATGCACGCACAGGGCGGCCACGGTGGTGCAACGGTTAGCGTTGCTGCCTTACAGCAAGAGGCTCTCTAGTTTGATCCTTGGCTGGGGTGCCTTCTGTGTGGAGTCTGCATGTCCTTCCTGTGGTTGTGTGGGTTTTCTCCAGGTGCTCCGGTTTCCTCCCACATACCAAAGTAGGTGGATTGTACACTCTAAATTGGCCCTAGGTGTGAGTGTGTGCCTTCTGTGGAAGGTTGGGTGCTGGGCTGGCAACTCGACACCGTAAAACTCCACTGCCAGTCATGAGCGGATAAGTGATCTGCTGTGGCAACCCCTAACTGGGAAAAAGCCGAAAGAAGAAGAAGAAGAAGCATATGTATGCACTAGTAAGTGAGCTTAAGGCCTTACAACTGCTTTAAAGTGCCTTAATCACTCTGTATCCAATGGACTTTTGTCAGCCTAGCAAGAAAATAAACAGCCATGCAGGTCACAAACCCAGGACCCTATACATCATAGTCCCAGTAGCTATCCACCAAGCCATCACAGAAGTACAGAAGAATAAGGTAGTAGTAAACATATCCTCACCATAGTATAACCAAACTGAACCTGTGAAAGGCATCAGTATACAGTCGTATGTGCCATAACTGACTACAGAACATACATATGTGAACTAAAGTACTGCAGTAAGTCCAGATGTGCGGTGTTATTGTAATGAAGTGTAGAAGTTCCCAAGACCATATACAGTGTACATACACATGTCTCAAGGATACAAGACACATATATAACAAGTGATGAAGGGAAAATCAATGCCAAAAGGCAAATATCATGCAAATCAAATAATAAGCACTGCTAAGCGTAGCACAGCACTGCTTCCCAGACTACTGGCAGGATACTATCAGTGGGAAAAACAGTGTCAACCTGCTAAGTCTAATCTTAAACAAACGCATGTTAGTCCCTGGCTGGATGATCCCAAAAATTCTGCTAAAAAGAATCTTTGGAGTAACATACCATGCCTCAAAGGTAATCAAAGAAGATTATGTATGTTCGCAGACTAAATGTGTGGGAAGCCTGAAGATCCATGGATTGGGACAACTTACACGAAGGGTTCCGAGAAGTGGAGAGTGGGCAATGTGCAGTGGTGTGGTTAGATTTGGCTGGAACCTGTAGGAAGGATGATTGATGTGGAGGACCGGGGTGATGGGCATGACATTATGGACCGAGACGTGCCGGGGTTGGATGAACCTGTTCTAATGGGACCAGCCCGTGGATGTAAGCGAGAAAGAGGGGGGAAACAGGGAAGGAACTGAGACATACCATTTCCCATGGCAAACCACATTATGAGTAATATGTATGTTGCATAACCCACGGAATAACATATATATATATATATATATATATATATATATATATATATATATATGAACTGGATTACTGTGGCCACAAAATAACATATATCTATATCTATCTCTCTCTCTCTCTCTCTCTCTCTCTGTATATATATATATATATATATATATATATATATATATATATATATATATATATATATATAAACTGGAGTACTGCAGGAAATGCACATGTGAGGTGTCAGTATCATAATCCATAAAGCAGTAGTTAGGTTAAGCAGCAATAAGCAGTAGTAAGCATATGTCAGCGCTAGTAAGTGAGTTTAAGTTTACAGGCTCAGCAAATCTGATGCAAACTATCTGTAAATATATGTAACCGGAGGTTTGTGTTTGAGCGATGGTAAGCACTGCGTACAAAAAGTAAGCAATTTCGAGGCTAACCTTGTGTAACTAGATGTTACCTGCAGTTGGCAAGGCTTACTGTCGCGCAAACATGCTTACAACTGCTTAAAAGTGCATTAATCACCCTCTGTCCCACCACCCTTGTTCAACCCAGCAACAGAATTAACAGCCACTGCAAGGCCCATGCCCAGGACCCTGCATACCACAATCATAGTGAATTAACACTACACCATGTTGGATATACATAAATCCCAAGAATTCCCAGACATATCATGCAGCACAGTCAATCTGCATAAGGGGAATTGTACTAATATCATAACACTCAACCTCATATTGCAAACATTCTGGACACAGTGTGACAAAAGTTGGGTACAAACTGGGATAAATGTGAAATATTGTTCTTACACATGTAAAATGTTGCTAGTTAAACAGTGATCTGTTGTAATACACATAATCTGAACAACATGAAGTCTGAAACTCTAATATATTGTCATTCCTGACTGACCTCATGCCTGACATCATCCATGTCAATTGGCCATACGAATGTGCGACAGGCCAATATTGTGAGCCAATCATGCATGGACATATGAACAGTTATAGATCTGTAAATGTAGACCGATACACAGCCACATATAAATGTATGACTCACACATAAATCATATCGCATCAATGGTATATAGGTAGATAGATAAACATGTTCACATATATTAATATACACATATATATATATATATATATATATATATATATATATAAATATATACATACACACACACACACACACACACATATATATATATATATATATATATATATATATATATATATATATATATATATATATATATATATATACATATACAGATAGATATGTGAATTGCATCTCCGAATAGGAAAAACAACCGGAACCTCCACCACAAAATAACTGACCCTATGCACAGTTAATAGGGGTGAGGGGTTCAAATGAGGGATACCTGTTGATTACTGCTATGCCCCCCCCACCACAGCAGTAACAGATATGCTGTGCAAAGCAATATCCAGCACATGCAGTTCTTGACCCCAGGACCCTCTGCAATGTAGCTACAATGGTTTAACAATAAGTCAATACAACTGAAAAAAGTCAGGGCAATATCTGAAACATATCATCCAGTCCAGTCATGCAACAGTACAGAGAATGTATACCATCATCTAGATGTATCTGTGTGTAAATATATTACTATCTAAACAGATACAACATATCTATATATGTATATATAAATACATATTTATAAATTTCTAACACTATATACATATATATTACTATATATGAGCATATATACAAGCACATGCCTACATCGACACATATATGTGTCTACACCTATATGTCTACATATACACACCAAGTTACATATGTGTACACAGATATACATATATGTAGGTATATACGGACATAGTTATATATATATATATATATATATATATATATATATATATATATATATATATATATGTCAGCAGATATGTATATCCATATCAGTATATATGGCCATACATCTGTAGATAGCAATGGCTGGATTAACAAACACACATATGTCCACATGCACCATTAATGGGGTTGAGAGACCCCACACACTATATGTCTTGTACAAATAGGCACCCCCCCACAGAGCCAAACACATCCGCCCTGCAATACACTACCAAGTGTTGCAGATCCCGTAACCAGGACCTGACACGACATGGGCACAAGATGTTAACAGTGCTACATCCCACCTGTATGATTTCAGGCTGGTACTGGTGACATATCATGCAGTACAGTCTGCCTCCCATAGGTAATGTAAAATGTGATAGCTATCAACATCCCCAGGATACAGATACACAGACACAGATATGCAGATACATATATACATATGTACATATGTATACACATACACACACACACACACACACACACACACATATATATATATATATATATATATATATATATATATATATATATATATATATACACATATATATGGATATACATGTGACTACACATACACATGCAGATATACGTACAGTAAGACACATATGTAGAAAGTGCACACAATATGGAACAGCCACTATGCCTACAGTTAACACCTGAATAACTGGACACTGTATGGGCCACCCATACAAATGACAGTCGTTGCCTGCAGCATATACCCACAGAGATGTCATAGGGAAAACATCACAAACATGTTTTCAGAAATGGAATACCTTTCATTGTGTACTATTACAGTTCTATATGCCATGTCATATAGCTGTTCAGACATTGGCATCCATATAAACAGAGGAATGCAACTGTGAAACAGTTATACTAATACAGTAGTCTGGAAAGGTTCACAACTGTTGCTGTCCAGGCCAAGCCCTTCAAATTGTACAAAAGTGAGGACAGACTGTGCCACAGGATACCATACGATCAACAGTATGTAATGCAGGTGTCAGGTGTATAGTTCAGCAGCCTCTATCTACACTCTGTACAAAATCAGTTGGTGGTAAAGACGTCATGTGACCAAATGGGTTGTAACTGTTACATAACAAGGCATAACTGACACCATCATATGCACACTGACAAACAGAACAGTCTGTATGGCAGGATGCAGTAGGTTTGCACTAACCCAATATATGTACGTAATGTAAATATAGGTGAAGTATACGGCACTTTACATCCAGATACCTTAAGGCAGCTCACCCCTGATACCCCCACATATGTTAACAGCCTAGGCCATTTATGGTGCTCCCCCTAGACTTAATAATACAAGGCCATATACCACTGTTACATACACTGGCCTCTGGAGTGCATAAGAGCACACATGTATTGTGTAGGTGATGCCTACACATATATGGCTCCAGATCCACCATATATGTGGGGGATACAACAGAAGTGGACTGATGGCTGCAATGGCAGTGTGATAAACTCTCAGCCCACTAGAGAACAACTCCCCCCACAGCATGTCATATGTGCAAAGCTTCATATGGAGGTGGAGGACAGAGGCTGGAACACAGGCACAAATGTGAAGAACTGTTGCCATACACTAAGCAAGTCGCTGGTGTTACAGGATAGTCTGCAACATACCCTTAGTCGGGGAGTTGTGGTTAGAGACAGGAATGGATGTAGCCATGTACTGATAGCACTCAACACACACACTGCTAGTGAAATATCTGACACAGGACTTGTGTGGTGGACAGACAACACAAGACAGGCACATCTCTGGCCACCAAGAGGATAGGCCCACAGTTGAGAGCTATGTAGACAGACTGCATTCCAAGGTAAAGTAGTATGTATGCACACACCCTGTATCACCAGCACTATACAAAGCATAATACAACTCTACTCACACTCTGTCTATCATTCCTGAACCTCCTACAAATATGTAGCTGCCCTGAGTGTGCCAGTCCTCCTGTAAGAGGTATTGCTGCCTGCTGTCTGTAACACTGATGCCCACACGCAAGAAGGACTGTACAAACATCCACAGACTGTCCAGATTACATCATCAAATATAACCCCTACTGTGCATAACATGTGAAGCAGTCTAATATCTCACTGGCTTGCTAGCAGATATGATGATACTAATTATGGTGTACAGCACATATGCACCACATCATGCACGACATATGTACACAGGTTGACAGAGTTGTTGCTGGAGGCACATACACAGGGTCAATAATGACATGTTGCTGTAATAATCTCATACATTTACTGTTGTAATAGGGTTTGTGGCAACATATGTCCTATGAGGGATAAGAAGCCAGTAACTGGCATGGCTTTCGCCATCTACAGACTGCAATCCTCACACTACCGTCTGCAGTCCACAGATAGATGCTCCATTGGTAGCACACGAAACCAAATGAACAACACACTGCCCTGTCTGCAGATGACCCTGCAGATGGGGATTCCACATAAACATGGAACTGACATGGCAGGTATGGAGACATGTAGGAAAGTCATATGCACACACACACTGTTAAACCAACAATACTCCACATGTAGTGTAGCAGAATTTACAGTCTGTAGTCAGGTCAGGCACATCCCCCTCCTGTGTGTTGCCCTGTTTTCACAGTGTATGTTGTTAGAGGTAAATTCCCAATCCATCTCAGATGCTGTTTGCCAACCAACAGATCTAGTTCTTGCTCACAGTGAATGAAAAGGGCCAACAACAACATGATGTTCCTAGATATTGGAGTGTGTTTCCATGCAATCGGCTATGAGAATGTTACCACAGCTATTCCACATGCAATCAGCTAGGGTAGGGCTGCAATTCGTGCAGAGGCCATCAGCTGATCATGAGCATCACTTAAAATACACATGCTGCTGCCTAAGCAAAGCAGGTGTAGGTCTCCACATCCACCAGAGAGGGAGTGGGAGTGGGAGAGGTAGACAGAGGCAAAGACATGTCAGGGAGGGGTGGGAAAGCAAAACTGCAGCTTGTTTGTGTCACACACCTATCAGCACGGGGTATCAAAGCCCTGTCAACGATGTAGTGCTATCACAGTTCGATGCAATTATTGGATGCACCACATGGGTTACCTGTTGTGGAGTCCTCAGAACATATATGTGATGGTGAGTGACATCTGCAACAGGGATACGGTAGCTATATGGTAGGTGACGTACATGTGCCTATCTGCATGAACAGGTGCCAGCGTCAGTACAGCCACACTCTCACAGGGGCACACACACATTGACACACTTGGCAGGGCCAGGAATACAACTCATCAGTAGCAGGATTGCCACAACACATCACTGTGCAGGTATCACATGCACCACATGGGTCATACAGAGGTTGTATGGGCAAAGGGTATAAGGAGGTGTCTGACATCAAACAGAATGCTTCAGTATGCCCATGGGGGTTGTAGTGAGTGTGGATATGAACATACACACCATACAACACAGAGACAAACACACATGGAGCCAGTACTGACATGCATGGGTGCATGTCTGCACGGGTGTGTGTGTGGTGGTCAACTGTGGCAGCAGGCTATACAAGGGTAGGCGATGGGTATACCTTGGCATCAGGCCACATGACAATGGTCTGCATTTTGTCTCAGGGCTGTAGTTTCTGCATTTGCCCACACAGGTGGGTATTGTATCCCCCATCCAGTCAACTGAGTGACTATTGTGTGTGGCCAGTGCTGTGCATCACTTGCCATGTATGTGTTCCTTAGTCCATGACATGGACGGTGTCTAGGATTTTCACACCTCCCACATGCATGTAGAGTGACGTGTGGAACTGTACCTGGGGTGTCTGGTCCATGTTGTGAACACAGATTATCATCAGATGTGCCAGTCATGCCCTCCTGTGGTGGAAAATAGTAATGGGCAGCAGGTTTACTCTGCACCTACATTGATAGCATGCTAACATCATTCACTGGTGCTTAATTGCATTTGTCCATACAGGGCATGTTGTCAGGCATGGTATGTCTATTGTGGGTCACATGTGATGGCACCACAGGTGGTGCAGGTGTCCATTGAGGAATATGGGGGAGGTGCACTGTCTGCATGTACATGCATATTGGACAGATGGACAGGGTGACATGCCCTCTGTAGTCCACTGCTATCACTCCATAGTTACTATCAGTGGCCAATATGCAGTGTACTACCCACATATTGGCTGTTGCCTAGGCATGTGTGTGTGTGTATGAGACATGGGTTGAGAGTGTGCTCTGCATAATACTGGGGTTGCTAACTGTGATTGCCTGGCCTTGGTGTCACATGTATGGGTAAGGCTTTGCACCCCAGCCTCTCAGCTATTTCACATTTGTTATCCCTGTATGGTGGACATTGTGATATATAGTAGGACCACCATATAAGAAATATGCAAAACCTGCTCTACATTGGCCACACACTCACAACCACCTCTCCACAGGATAAGAGTTATAAACACACACACACACCTGTCATGTCTGGGAGTGGAACCCCTACCTAACTAGTTTATTACACTACAGCACTATGCAGTTATAGTACAAGCCATGCACATTACTGGAGTATTCCTTCCTCAAAGGTGTATTTCACAATGAATGACATCAGCAGAATTGCCAAAGTCGGCCATTTGAAATGTACTGCGAGTGACTGGCCTAAAATGCATTGCTCCCTACACAGACAGTGAGACACACACAAAACGCCCACAACTGACGGGTGGTTATAGAACCCCTGACAGAGATTTATATCACACTACAGCATGGAGCTGTTATAGGATTCACCACATGGGTTACTGGAGAACTCCTTCCACAAAGGTGTATTTCACAATGAATGACATCAGCAGGATTGCCAAAGTAGGCCATTTGAAATGTACTGAGTGTGATTAGCCTAAAATGCACTGCTCCCTACACAGACAGTGAGACACACACAAAACAGCCACAACTGACATGTGTGGGTATAGAATCTATATCACACTACAGCATGGAGCTGTTATAGGACACACCATGGGGATTACTAGAGGACTCCTTCCCCAAAGGTGTATTTCACAAGGAATGACATCAGCAGGATTGCCAAAGTAGGCCATTTGAAATGTACTGAGTGTGATTCACCTATAATGCATTGCTCCATATACAGACATTGAAACACACACAAAACATCCAGAACTGCCTTGGGTGGGGATGGAGCCCTACCATAGTTCTAAATCACAATCCAGCAGTACTCAGTTTCAGGACACGCTACAGATATTACTGGGTTACAACCTTCCCAGAGGTGTATTTCTAGGTGGATGACATCAGCAGCCTTGCCAAAGTTGAGTATATGAATTGTATGGAGTGTGAGTACCCTAAAATGCATTGCTCTCTACACAGTCAGAGACAGACAGACATACACACAAATGCATACGCACTCACAGTTGCTAAGTCTGGGGTTAGAACACCTACCTAACTACTTTATCACACTACAGCA
Organism: Protopterus annectens; assembly: GCF_019279795.1. Lineage (NCBI taxonomy): Eukaryota > Metazoa > Chordata > Ceratodontiformes > Protopteridae > Protopterus > Protopterus annectens. The sequence continues at coordinate 644,432,098 of NC_056735.1, read as the reverse complement.
GTACGCAGTTACATGACCCACTACGGAGATTACTGGGCTACAACCTTCCCAGAGGTGTATTTCTAGGTGGGTGACATCAGCAGTCTTGCCAAAGTTGAGTATATGAATTGTAAGGATTGTGATTACCCTAAAAAGCATTGCTATCAACACAGTCAGACATGCACGCAAACACACACACACACACAGTTGCCACATCTGGGGTTAGATCTCCTACCTAACTAGTTTATCACACTACAGCAGTACACAGTTATGGGACATGCCACAGAGATTACTGGGCTACAACTCTCCCAAAGGTGTATTTCACATTGGATTACCTCAGCAGGCTTGTCATAGTAGGGCTATGGGGAGGACGGTGTGTGCATGGGCTATAACCCATTCATGTACGGGTTGACACACCACATGCAGGCACACACGGGGTCATATATCACAGATACATGTATACAGCTGCTAAATGACTACTTCCTTGTACAGTCATGTTGCACAGCTGGCACATGCACCACATAGTCTGTAATGCAGATACTGGTGGCTAGTATCTGCAGTGAGTGACACTTGCACCTCATGTGTTTGGGACCCTTTGGCTGTGTGTTGGGTGGGAAAGGCCTGGATGGCTTCTTGTCACAGTCACCCTCTTCCACGCATCTATGTACATCTACCTTTGGCTTATTATTGTGTGCCGCCCTGACATATATGTCTGTATTCCTATCCACTGTGTGTGCAAGGCATGAGTGGTGCATACTGATGAGTGTCTGTGCTAACATCTGCAACTGCCAGATATGTCTGGTCCACTGGTGTTTGCAGTCATGGCCTTCATGTGTTTAAGTGTGTGAGCATGCCCAGTATGACCTTTCAGTATGTTGTTGACTGACATTGCCTTAATTTCTCAAAGTGTGCGAGCATGGACAGTATGACCTTTCAGTATGTTGTTGACTGACATTGCCTTCATTTCTGTTGTGTGTGAGCATGCCCAGTATGGCCATCTGTAGTGAATGTGGGATCATGTCCAGGTAGTTTGTGCTGCAGTGCTGACATTTGTGTTGTACACTGACAGGTAGCATGCTGTCTCTGCAGGGTATCTATCGATCAGTTGGCTTTGACTGTTACTACATTTCTGCATAGCAGGGGGGCACACCTGACTGTTTCTACATTTATACAAAGGAGCGGGAGGGGACACCTGACTGTTATTACATTGCTATGTAGGATGGGGGGGCACACTTGACTATTTTCTACATTTCTACACAGGGTTGGGGGGGCACACCTGACTGTTATTACATTGCTATGTAGGATGGGGGGACGCAAGTGACATTTGTACATATTTGCTATAACTGTACTGGTATGTCATGTACTCCATTTCATTCTGTATTGCTAACTATCATGTTGACTAGAGGCACACCAGTGTACTGACTAGAGGCACACCAGTGTACTACAGATCGTGGCATCGGTTGCCCTACATATTATTGTCTGACGTCCTACCCTTCAGAACTAACATCCCACTGCCTGCCCTGCTGTGGTCTGTCTGTGTAGGCTTGGGGGTGAGGTTAACCATAGCCATCATTCTGGGCCATGGCACAGACCCTGTTTGGGTTTGTCTACACCTGTTCTGCTGGCTGTGACTGTTTTGGGTATGTGAACCATCCTGAATGGCATGTGTGGGTCATATGGACACACATGTCACTCAGCACATTTCCTGCAGTGAGCTTTGTCACCCTGTGTAGTAATGGCTACTATGGTGACTCCAGTATGTGTTACAGATGTCAGGGTGCCACTATGTGTGTCTACTGTCTGCTGCCATAACATTCAGCCACCTAATTCCCTTGAATGCTCACATCCATACCATAGCTACAGGTAACAACACATTCTACTCCATTTGGCAATAGGTAGGTTGCTTGATTTACCTTGTGGGTGTGTCAGACTTGCGGATGGTGCTGGAGGGCTGCCTATGTCGGATGCACATAGTACACTCCCTATACATGGTTGAGCACAGGTAGTGTCATGTTTGGCATCCCTTTTACTATATGCACGAGTCAGAGAGAGGTGTCATTCCCTGGGTCCCTACTGTGTCAGTGCATGTGCTATGCGTTGCCTCTTTGCCAGGTTCAGAGCATACTGGGCACGCCTCCTTCTGCCTACTGGGGCAGGCTCAGGTTCTTCCTCCTCCAGGTCACTCTGTGCCTGTGCAGGCCTTGGCATTGGTGGGGGGGCTGTGTGGCCCTGCCCTATGCTGTTTCTGCTGCAGCTGTTTCAACAGGATCATTTTCTGTAGCATAGCACATACCATAACAATTTGGGTACATGTAGCTGGTGAATACTGCAAGGCTCCACTGGATGTGTACAGATACTGGAACCGTGACCTGAGCATCCCAAACACATGCTGTATTATATGTCTGGCCTGTGCATGTGCCTCATTATGGCATTCTTGTTCAGGTGTGTGTGCATTTCTGATGGGTGTCATCAGCCATGGCTCCAGTGTGTACCCAGCATCCCTCACTAGGTGACCATAGGCAATGTCCCCATAGGCAAATCTCTGGTACAGCTGCATCAGATGCCTTATGTGGGAATCTTCATAGCTTCCAGGGCAGCCAGCACACACATTCGTTATAATGCCCTGGGCATCACATACGACCTGTACATGATGCCCAGGGCATCACATACGACCTGTATGTTGATGGAGGGGATGCCCCTGCAGTTGATGTAGGCCCTACCCTGCTCACCAGGTAGTGCTTTGATGCGTATGTGCGTGCAGTCTATAGCACCCACTACCCCAGGATATTCTGCTATTTGGTGGAAGAGAAGCATATTGCTGGTCAACACCTCACTGGTGTTGAGAAAATATACATGCTCACTGTCATGTGCTGACATGGCATCCAGGAACTGATGGAATGCTGATGCCTGTGAGATCCCCATGATATCCCCAGTTGTGTTTTGGGAGGTACCTGTGGCTAGTATACCTAGGCCTACACATACCTTGGTATCCACTGGGATGGGTTCCCCTCAGTCAGTTTGGTGTGTCAGATGTGGCTGGCACAACTGAACTATTTGCTGTAGGAGGTCTCTGTCCACCCTATAGCACTCCACTATCTCCAGCTCATGTAGCCCCTGGTAGGTTACTGGTGGGTTTGTAAACTCTTCTCCATCTCCTCACTGTGGGTTGTTCGGCAGCATTCACATCCTCACCACCCTCAGCCTCTTGCACATGTTGTTCTGTGTTGCCTGCTGCAGCCCTTCTCATTTTGTATGTTTGTTTGTTAAAATTTCCTTGCTTGTATACGCCGGTGGTGTAGAGTGTGGGAAAAACCAGTGGGGAAGGTGTTTGCTTAGTTTATAGTAATGTTCTGGGCTGGGCTGCTGCCTGTGTAATTGGCTGATTCTGATACATTTCACCTGCCAGCTGAGCTAGTTCTCCTTGATTACCTTCCTACTGCTGTTTCCCTTCCCATTGCCTCCCTGTTTGAGCTTGTGTGTGCGCCGCGCAAATGGAGTGCTCAAATGTGCACATTGCTGCTATTTCCTGGTTTAACTTCATTTTTCTTCCTGTAAAGTCTGGTGCACGGCACACACATCTGCTTACACTTTGTAAAGAGTGCTAGGCAGGTTTAGACACACCCCCTAGCTTACCTGTGCTAAGCTAGGAGCAAACCCGAGCCAAAGGGCTCCAATCTGCTTACAGTATGCCTGAAACACCCACCCATGATGTCACCTACCTCCTAGTCTTGCACTCAGCTATTCATACTCTTACACTGTTGGGACCTGCCTCACATGCTGGGGAAAACTGGGATTCACTATCTTTCCCCTCATTTGCATAGGATTGCCTGCTAATGCATAATTACATAGGTCACACTGAGCCTCCTCCCTTAGCAACCACTATTCACTGGCCAGGTTGTCTTTTGCCTGCCATTGACTTGCATGGCAGAATACTGATTTTAGTTAGAATGCTTGTTTTAGGTTTATTTTCTTATTTTTCTACCGATCCCATTTGCTCGCTGCCCTACGCTTAAACAGCCGAGACTGGCGAAAATAAAATAAAAGTTGATTTTTTTACTTTTTGTATTGTTTGCAATGCCAATGGCCTTGTACTTGGCCATTGGCATGCTTCCTCAATGATATGCAGCCTTTATTTGGAGCTATCACGTCTCCATTTTGGATTTTGCAGAAATGTACTTGGTTACTAACCAAGTACATTTCTGCAGATTACGGTAGTCCTGCACAGCCTGATTCCAGCTTCCTGGATAGCAGATTTACCTCATTTGCATGGTTTTCACCTGCAAACGGGGTAATTTGCATATAGGGGCAGGGAACGTGCAGGACTAGCGCAAGAGCATGTCAAACGAGCACGTACGTGGATCGCTTGGCCGCCATATTGCCAACATTACCTCTTACAGTAATCATGCACGCCGTGCAGGGCTTGCTGAATCCGGGGGACAGTCTAACATTTGATTAAACAGATTCTCTCTTTACTTGCTAGTTGTGTATATATATATATATATATATATATATATATATATATATATATATATATATACAGTGCTATAATTCTATAAACATGTTATTTCTACCTCACATTCACAACAGTTAACCTTCCCATCCTTACTAGTGTTACATTTAGTATTTTCACTATTTCTTTCATAACACAGCAACTCCAGAACAACTTTCACTTCCTAAGTTCCATATTATATTTCTATCCCTCAAGTTTTCTGATTGCAGTCTTTCTTCACTTGTCAGGAATCTTACATTATCTAACTCAGTAACATCCACATCATGTTTAGCATACCATTCCAGTATCCATATCCTTCACATAATATTAATAATACTGCACATTTACTGAATATACTCTAAAACAATTGCTTTTCCTTTTTTAAACTTTAGGAGAAATATGTGTACATTTCTGTTTTCTTCTTTTACTTTTTCCGCTACTGAATATTTTTTCCTCAGTTATGTTCAAATAATCCTTGATCCTCAGAATCAGATTTTTTCACTGACTAGAACTTTACAAAATTCTTAATGTCAATTCCTTCTCCTGACCTCTCTTCTTGCATGCAAACTCTCTTCTCTTTTTCCCCCTCCACTTCTTCTACAGTATCTTCTTTACTTAGTTTATCCTCTTCTCCAACCTCTTGTTGCTCTTCCTCATGTATGTTTTCTTCCTTTCTCCTTCGTGTTTATTACTTATTGTTAACTCTTGACAGTCCACCCAAAAGTGCCTCTCTCTCTCTTTTTTTTTTTTTTACATTCAGCCTCACTCCTTCTTGCTGTATGTCCTTTCTCTCCACACTGGTTACATTATATCTTGTCACAATCATTAAATTAAATATGAAAAATACCCACAAAAGAAACATGATTTAGGTTGGTCAGCATATCTTAATGTCTCTCCATGACCAGCCATAAAAATAGCACTCGACAGGTGTTTTACCATGTTTTCTTCATATTTCAAAACAGCTTCCAACCTCCACCCTCCATTCCATAAGTTTCTCTCTTCTCTAACTTTCACCATGTTATCAAACATTTCACACACAACCTGCATGCATTTTTAACATCTTTTTCTTCCAGTTCTTCAGTTCTAAGCTGCAAAATAACGTTTTAAAATTTAAGTTGCTACCAGAAAATAAATAATTGTTCCATGAATACATGCCTTTGGTTTTGTCATACAACTCCACAAATTTCATCACCAGTCCTTCAGATTCAAATTTTAAATCACACAATGTCTCTGTCCCTGTGTGTGTGTCCAAAAATTATTTTTTAGCTTTAAATCCCTGAATTACAATTACCAAACTATTCCATACATAATATCTATCACAGTCTCATTTTTGGGGGGGTTATTCTCACAGTTGGCCTTCTTTTCTTTTCAAAAACAATTTTATTTACAGTTTGTTGCTGTACTCCTTTTTTACTTGCTACCTCTGCTACATAAATTTTAACTTCTGCATAATCTGCTGCCACAGAACTGGACTCCTTCAGAGTTTGTTGCTGCTTTCCTGTTTTGGTTTCTGTCACTGCTGTATACGTTTTAACCACTGTGCTGCTGCCACATCAACTGGTTTGTTCTCCACATTACCATCCTTAGCACTTCTGAAAAAGTGATAGGTTCATAGGTATGTCCTACGCTAATGATCACCAGGGCCTTTATAAATTTAGCTGTTCAATCTAATCAATTGTGCCCCTTTATATCACTGGCATTTATTAAGGGGTGATATGTTATTAGAGAGTTTCTAGAGGTTATGGGGGTATGTTAATTTGGTCATTACTGTCTCCCTCTGTCTATTAGAGAAATGGGGGCTAGATCTAGGGTGAATTTCTGATTTCACATTGATCAAAGTTAAATTTAAATAGGATGAGGGATGGACTCTTCTTCGCATGGATGGAGACCCTGTTTCAGAGCATGGTGGTTCTCTGAGACATATATCTGTCTCACCAACATATCTCATTCATGTCACAAGCAAAATTTAAATCCATGTTTTAGGGGTTCTGATACTGTTTGTTTTGTGGATGTGTAAAAGGTCCTTCAGAGCTGGATCTGAGGATGCCTTTATATGCCAGGCATAAATTGCCTCTCAGTAAGCTGTAGGAGACTGAGTATAGAGATAGAGCTTTTGGGCTTTAAGGCAATCCATACAGGATGATATGTTTATACCCTGGATTCCCCTGGTAAGGAGACATTATGGGCATTCCAACTGTTGCATATGACTGGTCAGGTAAATGCTGAAGGGATTATTATACTCAATGATGGGTCTGATAAGGGTCAAATAAAGTGGCAGTATGACTTCCTTGGACCTGGATGCCATGTCCTTACTTATAAGTTGGGTGATATAGAATGATTTTCTTACTACCTTGGCCTCATGTTGGTCAAAGACCATATTACTGTCTACATATATTCTCAGATCCCTGACTACCTGGTCAATTGTTAGGAGTCCTGATGTATTCCGCTGGTGACCGGTCTGTTAGTAGAGGCAGTCTCACCAATCCTGACTTCCTGGGTCCTGCCTGTGACCTTGTTGACAATCTAGTGAGTTATGTAGGGATTTGTACCAAATACAGTGAGATTGTCAACTGTACCTGAGTGGGGTATTGCATTGTACACCTTAGCCAGGTCCAGGTGGGCAGTATGTACCACTTTCCCCTCATCCATTGCCTTGGTGACCTTCTCAAAAAAGTGTACCAGGTAAAGTAGACATGACCTTGCCTTGACAAAGCCAAACTGGTTTGGGTCCAGTGTCTGAAGGTTGCCTGTGTCTTTGTTGATCATTTCCATGATAATTTGTTCAATGACTTTGTATATTTATCAAGTCAGTCTAACAGGTCTGTAGTTTGTTGGGTCAGATGATGGCCCACCTTTGTAAAGTGGGATAACCATTGCAGTTCTCACTTCTTGTGGTACAAAGCCTGTTTTGAATTTATGGTTGAAAAGTGACTAATGTAATCTTGATAGGTCATGCTTCAAGCTATTTAGCAGGTATCCCAGGGTATTGTTTTGGCCCATTGAGATTGTGTTTTTGGTCTTACTATACACCATCAGGACATGCCCCCTGCTAATAGTTGGGGGGGTTGTGCTAGTTGGTATTTCATGGTGGAAGGTAGGGGAAGAGTGGGTGATGAAGTTAGAGCTGAATTTATTACTCAACAAATTGTCTATGTCACTCTGCTCAGTGAAGGTGGCACCATTTACCGTCAGTTTAGCACAATGATGTGTGCTACCTTTGAGATTTCAGACATAGCTGTAGCAGGCTTTGTAGCTGCCTTTAGCCTGTGAGGCTATCTTCACCTCATAATTGGCCTCCTTGGACTTTTATTAGCCCTCTTAGTTTCCTGTTTAGTTTAATTACAGAGTTCCTATCATTATGGGAGTTGTTGTTCCAGATCTTATTCATGACTTTTTTCCTTTTGTTATATACTCTATTAAGGTTAGGATTCCACCAGTGAGGTTTGTTTATAGAGTTTGTTTTGGGCTTACTTCTAGTAGGTACAGCAGCCTCTATGCAGCAATTTACTTGTTTGTACAGGGTCTCCGGGAGCAGTTCCTCATAAGTTGCTGTGAACTCAGGATTGAGATGAACATTGACTTTTGACAAACTATCAAATAATAGGATGTAGTGTGCTTTGGAACAGTTCCTAACTGTTACAGAGTTTGTTGGGATATTTATTTTGAAGGAGACAGCTTTGGTGTCTGACCTCACTATTGTGGAAGTAACACTGGTGGGGGGTACAGCACTCTCCTGTATTGGAGAGTACCAGATCCAATATGTTTGAACCTTTGGTGGATGTGTGTACTGACTGGTCAAGGGTATTTGTGTTAATAAAGTCCAGGAATCTTTGTGCCTGTAAGTATGAGGCAGTGCATGTTTCACAGTCTATAGAGGGGTAGTTAAACTCTCCCATGGATGGGGTATTTGGTTTAATGATGAGTGCCTGCAGTTGCTCTAGGTATAAACTATGGGATTCTAGGGACATAGAGGGTGACCTATAGCTTGCTAGGATATGGTACAGAACTTTGTCTATGGGGATTTGCACATGGATAAATTCCAGGGCATTGCCCTGTTTAACCACTGTAGAGTTGAGCTTGTTACTAAAACAGATTGCGGATACCCCACCTTTTCTCCCTGTCTGTGTAGCTGATGGCCTGTATTTATGGAAGGCATTGAAGCCGTGCAATGCTGAAGTACTTTCTGCAGGTTTAAACCATGTCTCAGTAGCTGCCATCTCACTCCATGGAAAAGCAGAACTGCGGCTTGGATTATCCTGCTTGATTAATTTCAATAGAACATCATCCACAAGCCCTCCTGATACAAGTTCTGTTATCTGCACCACTCCAATTGACTCACTTACTTCATTTTCCATTGAGACAGCTGAATGTTGTTCATTTCTGTCACCCACCACAGAGGAATCTTAATCTGCATTCTGATTCCATATATCAAACAAATGTTTCTTCAAATTCTCCACCTCCAAACTCTCCATATATTTTCTCTTCTCCTCCATACTGCTGCTTCACCCAGACCTCTTTCCTGCTGCTATAGCAGCCCACCAGTGCCGAATAGTAGCTCCAAAGAAAAAAAAGAGTAGGGGTATTCTATTGATATATACATTACATATTATGTACATATTTACATATTTACATTATTTACATCTATTTACAAATCACATGGTGTGGTGTATGGTTTCTGGTTTATTAAGACCGTCTTTGCTACTGATTTCCATCTGGTGACTTTCCTGCAGCCCTTTTTGTATTTTTTATTGTATGGCATATTTGCCTTAACCAGCAATTTTCTAGTAGACAATCTCCATAAAAAAATCAATACATGCTTTAATCTTTTTATAGTTAATATGTCTCATCATTATGGCTTTTTTCTTATCTATTTCTAAATCTTTCCATGGATTGAGGCAAAAAAATGCTTTCATAGTACTTAAGTACCATTTCTTTCTATTTTTCTCACACATATTTTTTTTTATTTTCCATAACAATTTTCTTTTGATACTCTTTAATTTCTTCATTCACAATGCTTTTACTTTTTTAACTTCCATTCCTTCCCATAATTCTCTGCATTTATAATATAGTATCATTTCTATCAAGTTTTTTATTTTTCTTCATAATTCCTTTTAATACCTTATATAAAATTAAATATGCTGCATGTACTATTAGGTTTATTAAATCCAAGCCTCCTTGCTCTTCTTTCATATATAGAATCCCTCTCCTGACTGGATTCAGTATAGAGCCCCATATAAAAAACATAATAATCATTAGTTCCTTTTCATACTTAATAGGAATCATATAGATGTTAGCAACATAAGCAATTTTTCTTATTACCATGGTGTTTAATAAGTGTGCTTTTTTTCTAAGAAAATCTATATGATTTCCAAAAATGTGTCATATCTTTCACTTCTTTGAGTACATTATCCCATTGTTGCTGTCTGTATTCATTCCTTCCAAATATTATTCCCAATATAGCTATATATTTTTCATTGAACTCAATATCTTCTATCATACATTCAAAACCAAATCCTTTAAGTTTCTCTTTATTTATACTTAAACCATTTTTAAATGCATACTTAATTTTTAATTTACTTTTTCCATCCATACTTTATTTTTAACAATTAATACATTCATAACTAATGCAAAAATTACAGTGTTAGCTGGGTAGCCCTGCTTTATTCCACATTCTATTTTTGTTTCTTCCCCAATCCAGCCATTTACATTTAGTTTTACATAGTTTCTTTTATAAACAGATTGTACTACTTGTAATGTTCTTGCTTACATTATATGCCTGCAAAATTCCCCATAATGATTTTTACTGAATATTATCATAGGCTTTACGTATATCCCTTATCATAACCTTAATTTCTACATTTTTATTTATGATATCACCAACTATTTATCTTATTATCCATAATAATTCTTGACTTCCTTTTCTTCTGAATACATTTTGGTCATCTATTTTATCCATTTTTGTAACTTTTGTCATTATTCTTCATAACAATTTTATAATCCATATTATTCAATGTTATAGGTCTCCAGTTATGTCCTCTTTATTTCCTTTTTAAATATACATTTTATAACTACTGTACATATCTCTTTCTCTTTAATTCCAATTTCTAACCATTCATTCATAATTTCTATAAAAAATATTTTTGTCACTCTTTCATTTCTTTATACATACATAGGTTCATAGGTTAGTACTAAGCTAACTGCCAGCCATTTTAAGTGTGTTTGTAAGGCAAACACCTTAACCATTAGGCCACGCAATTACATCCAATCCTGTTGCAGAATTGATGTTAATATCTTTTAGAATTTCATTCAATTCTTTCATAGTTATTTTTTGTTCTACATACTCATTATTTTCATTATTTAATTTTTCACCTTTATAAATTTGTTCTGTTTTCTTCTCTTTTAACAAATAATTCCAATACATATTCCTTAATTCTTTCATATATTCCTTTTTGCTGTCTTATTTGCTTATCTTCCTTATTTTTTAATTATCTTATTTTCCTTCTTTTATAATTTTACTCAAATATGGTGCTACCGCTTCTTCCTTTTCTTGTAAACAATATTATTTTATATAACAAGTTGGTAATTTTAACTTCATTCATTTTAGATATTTCTCTTTCTTTTTTCATAAAAGGAATTTTTCTTCTCTACTAAGTCTCTAAATGTTTCTTGACTTAATATCTTATCTCTCTTTTTCTTTTCTTCTTTTCTTCCTTATACAGTCTAAAAAACATTTTTTATATTTCTCTTTAAAATTAAGCCACCAAAGAGTCCAATTCACATAAAATTCTCTCATATTCATTTGATTTTTCCATAATTCCATATGTTCCTTTTTCTCTTTTAAATCTAATTCTTTTTCATTAATTCTCTTTATTCCTTTTCCTATTCTTATATATTCTTCATTTTCCTGTACTTTAACCCATATAGCCACATGATCTGAAGATCCGGCATACTTAATTCCTTTTTTATAAATTTTAAACTACCATATATTAAAAGATAATCAATTTCTGCTCTAATTTTATTCTTTTTGTAGGTCCAGCGGTTATTCTCCCATACACTTAACTTTCCACTTCTCATAATTCCTTTAACCGTTTTAGCATCACAATTGGTCTTATTTTTTCTTAAATTACAATTAAAATCACCCACCACCATAATGCTCATATTTATACAAGCATATTCAGGAATATTTTTAAACATAATTTCTCTCTCTTTTTGTTACATATGCATATAAAGCTATAATTCTATACCATATGTTTACATCTCAAGTCTATTACTGTAATTCATCTTATAGATTCATAGATTAGTACTAAGCTAACTGCTTTTTCGGCGCCATTTAAGCTAGCCACTATCCTCCCTTGTGAGGCTCAAACCCTGCCTGTAGTTGTTTTGTAAACTTACCCACCTTTACATTAGGCCAATGTTACAGCTAATATTTTAATGCTTTTTTGACATAATATACATATGCCCGAGCATGTTTATTTCCCCATGTTCCAAACTACCGCACCATTCTAAAGTTTTTCAGTTTGTGTTATTTCTTCCTCTGTTAATAATCTGATATCTTCTAAAACAATAATATGTGCATCTACTGCAGCACATCATTGTAATATACCTATTCTTCTCTTAATATTTTTTCATACTGTTCACATTTAAAGCAAATAATTTCAGCTATTAAGAACAGTTAGTATAATAAAATGTTTACCCCTTTCCTTTCTTATTTTCTCTAAGCATTATATTTTTGAATTTTCTTTTCCTTGAATTCTTTTCCCTATCAAATTATTTTTATTTATTACTGTGTACCAATCAGCTTCTTCTTCATTTCTTTTTCATTGTTACTTTTTTAACTTTCATGTATAAGCTCTTTATCAGTCACACCTTTTGTACATTTTCTTGTATAACACAGTTGCCTATCTCTTTCTCCTGTATAACGTCATTTTCATTGTCTTGCATGTTCATTGCACATTCTAACCATGTATGACTGGTATTACCAAATTCTTTGCACTTCAAATAATTTTTTTTGCATTATGCCCTGTTTTGCCACATAAATAACATCTTTTTTATCGCATTCATTAATTAAATGATCATTTTTCCACAAAAATAACAAGTCTTTGGTTGACCCCTATATTTCACAAAACCTCTATTACCATGAACATTAATAATACTAGACACATGCATAGCATTATAATTTTCCATTTTCAGTATTACTCCACATTCTCATCCCCAGTCCATACTCTTTCATCATATATTCTTGTAGTGTTCATTACTTCTTTACAAATCATTAACAAATGTTCTTTCAGTTATTTTACTTGAACTTCAGTTCTAAACTGGATCATTATTCTTTTTTGTCTGTAAAAAACTTGCACCACATATTCTGGCCATTTTTCTTTTGTTCATATGCACCCAAAAAATTTTCCATGGCCTGCCCAGTCTCAAATATCAAGTCACAAAAACTCTCTTTATTAATTAAAATAAATGCTCTTACCTCTTTTGCTTTGACACCACAGATGCTATGACAGAGTCCCAAACCTCATACCTGTCCAAACCGTCTTCTTTTTTACTGCTCACATATACTGTATTCTTTTTTTTCTTTTATTTCTTCTTTCTTCTTTCCTCCTTCTTCAACAGTTTGTGCATACGCTTTTGTCTCTGGAAAATTTTCTGACATAGTCTCTTCTTCTCTTTTTTGCTTCTTCTATTTTCCCATGATTTTGCTCCATGAAATTACTGCTCTACTTTCTGGTTCACTTTGGTTTACCATTTCTTCTGAATAATCATCCTGCACCCCACCCCTCTGTTTGGAGGGTTGTAATTATGCATGTTTCAGAGGTAACTGTTTCTCCTTCAAATAATCTCTTCTGAGAAATTTCCTCTGAATCCATCTCAGATACAGCTACAATCTCCTTTTCTTCCAATGTCACTGCTTTTTCTCCACCCATATCATCAGAAAAAAACTTCTGGTTGTGATTCTACCATTTCAACTTCATTTTCAGCACTTTCACTCCATTTTCAGCAAAAGCTAAATCAGCCATGTTTTGTCCCTGTTCCTGCTGGCTACATCCATGCCTGGACAGGAAACAGGAAGTCAGGATGTGTAACACACAAAGCCTTCCCCTGACTACCAAGAGTAGGGGAAGGTCCCCATTGCCTGGGCAAATCTCTCCTTGTAGTATAAATAACATCTCAAGTCTCCCCTGAAAAGAAGCCACTAGCCAAGTGGGACTAACCCAGACAGCAAAGCACAAATAAAATAATAAATAAATATATAGATACCAGTTCCAGGAGTTCATAAATGTTCAGTGACACCATTTGACATTTTCCATTACACTTAGTTTCCATTTAGGAAAGACACTTGAAATACAAAAAAAATAGTACTGATATAAAATACATTTGTACATCTCTACTAAATTGTAATTACTTTAGAAGGAAATAATCATATACTTTAAGCAAGAAGCTTTCTTCCTTTCATTTTGGAACATGCCAAGTTGGCTAAAATCGGGTCTATATTAGAACATCGAAATTTCAAAACTTCGAATGTTCTAATATCGAACCCTATTCAGCGAAAGCTGAAAATATCGAACATACAGAACAGCGAATTTTTTCCTATGGAAACAAATTGCTGTTCCAAAACACATACACACAACACAAACACATCAAACAAACAGCAATCCACACACATGCACCTAAAATCTTACACCTAACCCTACACTAAACTATACACACACCACTAACTATCCACTTACCTTAACCCAAACCCTAACCATAAGGTCCATCACTATCGCACACTCACCTCATCCACGCCCTAACCCTAACTCACCTACCCCGCCCTAACCCTCACTTCCACACAATCGCACACTTACCTGACCGGCGCCCTAACCCTAACTCACCTGACCCATCCTAACCCTCACGTTCACACAATCGCACACATACCTAACCCACATCCTAACCCTAACTACCCTAACCCACACTCAATCGCACACTTACCTGAACCTGAACCTGACCCGTAACTTTCCATCACAGTGCTGAAAATACTGAAGCAGCATAAATGGACAACCAAATTCTTTCCCTATGAAAAAATTCGGTCTTCTGTTGCTTTGATATTTTCAGCTTTTGCTGAATAGGGTTCGATATTAGAACATTCAAAGTTTTGAAACTTCGATGTTCTAATATAGACCCGCTAAAATCTCATGGTTTGAAGCAGCTAAAGTGGTATCATCAAATTTAGTGCTGATCTTCACATAAATCTTTAAGGGGAGAGTAAAAATCTCAGATGCATTTTACAGCTGAACATCTCATAGCAACTTCATGGATGTTTGATAATGAAATCTTGAAGACTTATATTAAGCCATACATAGGTACAAAATGTAGAATTCCATACTTCTTTACTGTCGTAGTCTTATATTTTACTTCGTAATTTATTTCAGTTGGAGTTGCCATACATAACTCCTGTTTAGAGTGAAGAATGCAGCACTGGACTAGAATACATCTTTGTAGAGTGGCTAGTATATCAGATGTAAAAAATCAAACATATTTCAGCAGAAAGGATTTTTTTTCACTTATAACATGTCAGAACAGAACCAAGACGCTATCCTCCAAAAAAAGAAAGCCAATCTGGTGCTCCCCTGCCATAAACAAACTCTACAACAGAAGGAAGAAGCTATTGCAAAAAAGAGTAAAATCCCAAGATTGGAGGAACTCCCTGGTCAGCCTCAGCAAGAAGTTGAGATCCCTCATAAAATCATCCAAACCCAGTTATGAAAATAAAATTGTCACTGATTCCAAAGACAATCACAAAGCATTCTACAGCTATGTCAAGAATCTCAATGACAACACTCAGATCTGTTCTGAGCTACAGCACAATGGTACTAAATATACAGAACCAACTGATATTGCCAACATCCTGGCAGATAGGTTCAGTGCTAACTTTACCTCCCTCTCACCCTCCATAATACTGGAAGAATGCAAAACCCCTCTAATCATGAATGAACAAGTAAAGACCGCACTCTCCAAAGCCAAGAACACAGCATCCATGGGATCAGACAACATTCCAGGCTGCGTTCTGCATGGACTACAGAATGAACTGGCACACCACCTAAGTACCATGTTCAGTCATAGCCTCACCTCAGACTATGTGCCTACTGAATGGCACACAGCAATGGTTATCCAACTCCACAAAGGGGGTGCCACCATGAACCCCAGAAACTACTGCCCCATTAGCCTGATGAGCCTGGTCTGCAAGGCCATGGAACATATCATCTTGGAACTTATAAACAAAGCCATAGGTAACCTCCAAATCCTGGACTCCACTCAGTTTGGGTTTATAAAAGGTAGATCATGTCTACTAAACCTGATTGACTTCTTTGAAGCAGTCACTAGAGCCATAGACGAGGGCATGGTAGTGCACACAGCCTATCTTGACCTCACCAAAGCTTTCAATACTATCCTCCACTCTGGAATCATAGATAAACTCACTAAACTGGGCATAAATCCCTATGTCACAAGCTGGGTGACTAACTGACTCACTGACAGAACCCACACAGTAAAAGTAGTCAACTCCAAGTCTGACTTCAGACCATTGACAAGTAGAGTAACACAGGGTTCGGTCCTGTGTCCTCTCCTGTTCAGCATCTACTTCTCTGAAGTGCAGGCCAACACAGAAGGTATTTGGCTAACAAAGTTCGCAGATGACTACAAACTGGGAGCCATAATAGAATCACCTAATGATGTAGACATTTTACAAAAGGGCCTCACAGAGACAGATGCTTGGTGTCAAAGTCATGGCCTCAAGCTCAATGCCAAAAAGTGCATTGTCATCCCCTTTGGGAAAAACTCAGTACCCATGAACTACCACATAGGCAGCAGATCACTAAATACTGAAAGTGTGACAAGAGACCTCAGGACACAGGTGGACAGTAGTCTCTCCTTTGATAATCACATCACCACAGTAGTCAGGAAATCCTTCTATGTGGCACACCTCATCACAAAAGGGTTCTCCTCTAGAAAAAAGGAGGTCATTGTTCCTCTCTACTCATCCAGCATCAGACCCATTATAGAGTACAATGCCCCATTTGGCATGTATCTCACAAGACACCTACATCAATTGGAAAGGCTACAGAAATACCTCACTAAGAGGATTACTGGCCTCAAACAAATGCCATATGCAGACCGTCTCAAAACATTCCAGCTCTACTCCGTCGCATATCGCCTACTCAGAGGTGATCTCTGCCTAACATACAAAGCTATGTCAAACCCAGAGCTGTTGGACATGCTACACTTAAAGAAATCCCAATCTCTCTAAACCACATGCTCCAGGGACCTAAACCTTCTTACCACAATAACCAGAACATGCTGAAGGGATAGATTCCTGTCCCAGAGACTTCCCATACTCTGGAACCAACTACCCATTCATGTCAAGCAAAGCTCCTCATTGGCCCTCTTTAAGAAAAATCTTGACGACTGGATGAGAAATAGAAAAGTCACCTCAGGGAGCACTTCTGCGGCACTGCTTGACAGGGGCACAGGAAAATAATTTTCTTGGGTGGTAAAAACCAGGGAACCTTTTTGGCTAGGCTTATATAGGACCCAGTGCCAATAGCCTAGTACCTACCAATGAACTTATGAACCTATGATCCACATTATATTTAGGAGCTATACATGTTTCCTGCTTATGGTGGAGAATATAATACCAGTCTAGAATACAGCTTTACTAAGTTTTCATTACTTTAGAATCTATCTATCTATCTATCTATCTATCTATCTATCTATCTATCTATCTATCTATCTATCTATCTATCTATCTTCCTTTCATCAGGAAAATGTCTTTTTTTCATTTGCAACATTTCTTAGCATAACCAAAATTCCTTGGTTTGAAGCAGTTAAAGTGTGTGCATGTGTGTGTGTGTGTGTGTGTGTGTGTGTGTGTGTGTGTGTGTGTGTTGCGTGTGTGTGTGTGTGTGTGTGTGTGTGTGTGTGTGTGTGTGTGTGTGTGTGTGTGTGTGTGTGTGTGTGTGAACGTGCACGCATGCATGTTTATGCATTTGTGTGTGGGTGGCTGTAAAATTCAGCATCAAGCTGCAATGAAAATTAGATCAACAACCTTGGATGCAATCTATATGTGAATAATGTAATCTCAAAGGAGGGCTTACATATGGCTTTTTTATATTTGCACCAAAGGCAGGGGGTTATAGTCTTTCACTTTCACAAGTTAACATTTTGCATTGTACTAAGTTTCCATTCAGTATTGTGCATATAAACTCTACTCAGAGTGAAGAATAGAGCATTGGTCTATAACACATATGTTAAGCTGTCATTATTTCAGACATTAACTTTATATAGTTTACTATGAAAATATTTATGTACAATTGTACCATATCATTACTCAAATGTTGTGGTTTGACACAGCTAAAGAGTAAGTGTCATATTCAGTGCTGAGCAGCACTGAAATCTCCAAGGTTAGAACAACAGTCTTAAGTTAATTTTGCAGCTGCCTATCTTGTTGTTACTGCTTAAAAGTTCTGCAATGCAGTCTTGAATGGGGACTAACATATGGCCTCTTACACATAGGCATCAAATACGATTCATATACCTGCACTGTCACAATCTGACATTAAACATTATCCCTAACTTCTATTGGGGGATTGTATATTATTTCTGCACAATATGAGGAATACAGTACTGATTTTGATTTATCTTTACTATGTGGCCATTACATTAGAAATAAATCTGTATATTTCAACAAGAATTTGTTTTCTGTTTGTAAAGTGTCATGACTGAAATGCCATGATTTAAAGTAGCTGAAGAAGTGGGGTCAATTTCAACACTGAGATGCACTGTAGTTGTTACTACCTTTAAGTCTTGTAGGGGGTAATCTTGAAGATGGATTAATGTCTCTCAATACAAAGGTAATAAATGCAAAGTATCACATTCTTTCACAATCACAGTTTGACATTTTGCATGATAGACAGTATCCATTAGGGGTAATGTATATATATATATATATATATATATATTTTTTTTTTTCATAGTGGGGGTAATGTATATAACTTTTGTTCAGATGAGGAACATGGAAATGATCCAGAATATGTCTTTATAAGTTGTCATTACATCAAAAAGAAATCTTGTATATACTTCAGCAGAAAAAAAAATATTTCTGTGTTGTAACTTGTGGCTTAAATGCCATGATTTAAAACAACTTAAGTGTTGTGGTCAAATTTGGAGATGAGTTACACTGACACCTTATGGGTAGAATAAGAATAGCAGTCTTAGGTGTATTTTGTAGTTGAATGCCATATTGTTACTGCATGATAAAATCTTGATAGGGCTAGTATAATATTTTATACATAAGTAGTAAATGTATGAGATCAATAATGCCTTCTTAGTTATAGTCTGCTATTTCCATTATACTCTGTTTCCATTGGGAGTGTTCAAGATGATTTCTATGCTGCATGCAAAATATAATTTTGGTCTCGGGCACGTATCTAAATTTTCATTAAATTAAAAGTAAAAAAAATCCTGCATATGTCTTCAAACTAGGGATTTTTTGGCACTGAAATTAAGACCACGCTCTCTCTCTCTCTTAGACTCACATGCAATAAAAGTACATTAAATGAAGAAAAGGTAGCATATGTGGTTTTACACCTGGAGTTATCCACTAAGTGTTGTCTGTTTTTGATGGTCATGGAATGCCATTCTGAGAATTTTTTTATATTTCAAATTATTTCAGAGATATGATGTTATTTTAGACATTGCAGAAGTCTTACATAGCCATTTATGTGATTTTCTTTTCCACCTGGTTTACAAGAGACATGTATTTTTATTTATTTTTTATGCTGACAAAAATTCAGTACATATCTGGATCGTATTCTTACCACATTCATAGTAAAACAGTACCAAACATTATATGATCTCAGAAAATATTGTGTTTTCTGTTATTTTTATGTTATAAAAATATACATAATTTACTTATTCTGACAGGCAAGCATGCATTCTAGATGCTGCTGTCTGCTTTTCTTAACCTATATTCGGTCATGCAATATATATAATAAAGCTGACTATACCTGAATCTTTATTGAAAATCTCCTAAGAATATCTTTAAGCAGCAGAAAGTCACTGTTATTTGAATTTATTTAGGCCAGAATGCCCTACTGAAATTACAAAAATTGCTATAATTGCAAAACAGTCACTGAAAAACAAAAATGTAACTTTCAGTTTTGATCACTGTAAAATGTAATCACTATCAAAAACAAAAAAAAAAAATAATGTTGTTGTCCATTGGTAGTGGATTTTTACATACCGGGTTACCAGACCTGACGCACAACCTTCAATGAAGGCATGCCCCATTCATGTATGCCTCCACACAAAAGACGCTCTAGCTGAGAATCGAACGGGACAACGTCTTGCTATGAGGCGACAATGCTACCGCAGCACCACCACTTTACATATTGTGGCATAAAAATAAAAATTATATTAAATGCTTTTTATCAATTTTCAAGATGCAGCTGCTCATTTGTCTTTGAGTGTAGGAAAAGCTAAAAGTAATGGTATCTTTATGACAGTTTTCTTCTTTGCTGCATTCCAGCTACCACCTCTTCTGTGGCTGACTCATCCAGTTATTTGTAAAACATGGAGAAATATGAACAACACATTAGCTCTTATGTTGGGTGAGAGAGTCATTGGAGGTTGTCATCTAATAGTCATCAGGGAGTTTTTTTTCTGCATGTTCTAACCCCTGTTTTTGAGCACATTACTATGCATGCCTGGCTCCATCTACAGAGTGCACTGCCTGGCATGTACATCCTTGTGATGGCTTTATTATTGTTGGTATGTGCAATACACCCAGCATCTGCTGAATGTTAATACTGCAACAGGCCTAGCTGCTGGTCTCCCAGAGAATAGGTGAGACCGGATTGGACACTCATTCCTATCCTTTCATCTGTAGCTCAGATGCACGCAGTCCTCTGTTATAGTTTGAATGCTAATGGCAATGTAGTTCACCTAGCCTCTGAAGGAAATGAGTAGGCCTAGTTGCCTTTCCCTCTTCAGGATGGGTGAGCTTAGATAGATGTCAAAAATTTCATACAGATAACTGACAACTGAAGAACAGGAACTGTGAAAGAATTCAGTTCCTTGCTGGATGCCCAGATGAAAAAGCAGGAACTATTCTATCTGTAGGTGGCCCTGTAAGCATGGAAGATATTTGAGAAGATGAGACAACAGTGATTATTCTGTCTGAAAGGCTGATTCTGTCTGAAAGGCAGGAATAATATGTCTGAGTAGAACTGGAGAAGCCTATTAATGCTAGTAAAAGTCTTGATGGTGTTCATTTGATGGGTAAATAAGCACAATCCTGAAAGGATGCAATTATAGCTGTTTCTCAAAAAAAAAAAAAAACACAGTTTCAGCAGATGGAAGCTGGTTTGAATTTGACAGGACCAGAAGAAGACTATGAGAATCACTTTGACTGGCTATTAGTATCTGGTTTTCTAGAAGGGCATCATCATCATCAAAGGAAAAGGAAGAAAAAGCATGAAGAACATTAGTAAGCTATTTGTGGATGACAGAATCCTTGGTTTGACCCTCCAAGGAGAGGGACAAGAAAAAGAATTTTTCAGGCTTGTTGGCTGTTGGTGAAGCACCCTCCAAGAGGAAAAAACGCTGAGAGAAGAAGGGAGCCACTTTTGAGATTTTAAGTATTTTTTCTCTGTTTATTTGCTAAGTTTTTCTGCATAGCTGCCTAGCTTGAGCATTTTCTGGCTTGTTAAACTTGATTTCTGTATTAGTAGCTGTATTTAGAGCACAACCAAAAGCTGTTTGCTGAATTTCCTGTTTGCACTTAATTTTAAATCGTTTTTTCTTAAAACTTGCATATTTTCTGTCCTTGACCTAGCACTCTTGTGTGGGGTCATTTACTGCACTGTTATAACTTGATATTACTTGTGAACCTCTGCTATCTCTGTAAAAAACAAAAAAAAAAAATCTTGCTTTTTTCCCACTTTTCTGAGAGTTAAAAAAGTTCAGTTACAGGCTTGCTGTTCCTGAACTGTTTGAAAGTTTCTGTGAGGCCATTTTTGCTTGGGCTGAAGGAGGGTCTCTGTGTTTATCAGTGGGAGTGACTAACATTGAGCAGCTTCCCTGCCCCCGGGAGAGGTGGTTACTGACTTGAAACTGTAGTTTTATTGGCCACTAGGGGTCATTTCCATAACTCCTTCATCTTCCTCTCTTAAAACCTAGTTGCCTCATGGTTTGAGCGTCTTTTCAGGCTTGTTGGCTGTTGGTGAAGCACCCTCCAAGAGGAAAAAACGCTGAGAGAAGAAGGGAGCCACTTTTGAGATTTTAAGTATTTTTCTCTGTTTATTTGCTAAGTTTTTCTGCATAGCTGCCTAGCTTGAGCATTTTCTGGCTTGTTAAACTTGATTTCTGTATTAGTAGCTGTATTTAGAGCACAACCAAAAGCTGTTTGCTGAATTTCCTGTTTGCACTTAATTTTAAATCGTTTTTTCTTAAAACTTGCATATTTTCTGTCCTTGACCTAGCACTCTTGTGTGGGTCATTTACTGCACTGTTATAACTTGATATTACTTGTGAACCTCTGCTATCTCTGTAAAAACAAAACAAAAAAAAATCTTGCTTTTTCCCACTTTTCTGAGAGTTAAAAAGTTCAGTTACAGGCTTGCTGTTCCTGAACTGTTTGAAAGTTTCTGTGAGGCCATTTTGCTTGGGCTGAAGGAGGGTCTCTGTGTTTATCAGTGGGAGTGACTAACATTGAGCAGCTTCCCTGCCCCGGAGAGGTGGTTACTGACTTGAAACTGTAGTTTTATTGGCCACTAGGGGTCATTTCCATAACTCCTTCATCTTCCTCTCTTAAAACCTAGTTGCCTCGTGGTTTGAGCGTCTTTTCAGGCTTGTTGGCTGTTGGTGAAGCACCCTCCAAGAGGAAAAACGCTGAGAGAAGAAGGAGCCACTTTTGAGATTTTAAGTATTTTTCTCTGTTTATTTGCTAAGTTTTTCTGCATAGCTGCCTAGCTTGAGCATTTTCTGGCTTGTTAAACTTGATTTCTGTATTAGTAGCTGTATTTAGAGCACAACCAAAAGCTGTTTGCTGAATTTCCTGTTTGCACTTAATTTTAAATCGTTTTTTCTTAAAACTTGCATATTTTCTGTCCTTGACCTAGCACTCTTGTGTGGGTCATTTACTGCACTGTTATAACTTGATATTACTTGTGAACCCCTGCTATCTCTGTAAAAAGGAAAAACAAAAAAAAAAATCTTGCTTTTTTCCCACTTTTCTGAGAGTTAAAAAGTTCAGTTACAGGCTTGCTGTTCCTGAACTGTTTGAAAGTTTCTGTGAGGCCATTTTTGCTTGGGCTGAAGGAGGGTCTCTGTGTTTATCAGTGGGAGTGACTAACATTGAGCAGCTTCCCTGCCCCGGAGAGGTGGTTACTGACTTGAAACTGTAGTTTTATTGGCCACTAGGGGTCATTTCCATAACTCCTTCATCTGTCCTCGGAGGAGTGGTTTAGGCAGTGACTTGTGGTTTGTTGGCCAATTTGGGTCATTTCCTGTCTTATCCAGCCCCTGCTATAAAGCACGCTTTAGCGATGAAGCCCGATTTAGCCGATTTAGCTGAGTTGCTACTGCTGTACACTAGGGCAGCTCGGTTAAGCAGGTTTAAACTATTCGCTACCTAAAGTCCACTCTTCAAATTTTCCCTTAAAACTACCTTTCCTCGAACTATACTACTGATCTAATCAGCGATCCTATAATTAAAAGATCATCTCTACTTGACTCCAAGTAGACTATTCTCTATCTGTTAAACGTAGCACTTGCTCCTACAGTACTTATTACCTTGATACGCACTCTGTCATAGATAGTACCCCAAAAAGGCAACCCCCATTTCTCGTCACCCACGCCCCCGAATCTTTTTAAAGTTTTTTGTCTATTCCTTCTAGCATGTCGAGGGATCAGTTGCTAGTGTCCTTCCTGCTCAGCTGGTGAACCTTGAATATTGAGGCAATGTTACAATTGCCTCATGTACACAGACAACCCTCTCTCCTCCCACAAAACACAAATACATGCGAGATGCAACTACACGCCAAACTGGAGGCTGAGCTCTTCAACATAGGACTGGCAAGACCAGTCAGGAGGAGAAGGTTACCACACACACTATAGACCCAGTCTCACATATTACCATTACAACCCCAAATCATACACACATAAACACACAAAGACATACTCGGAGGCTCTGATCAAAAATCTACCAAAACAGCAGAGGCCACCAAAGCAGACACCCAAACAACCACCACCCTCAGAACACAACACCTGCAACACATAGACCTCACAGTCAGAGTGTCAAACAGTCACAGCCCTTAAGGCCAAACACAATGCCAGACACACTAGTCATTGGTGACTCCATAGTCAGACACACTGACGCCCCGCCACCAGACTGAGTAAGGAGAAGGTCACAGTAAGCTGCCTGTCGGGCTAGAATCCGCCACATAACGCAAGCACTCAGGTCTCTCAACAGCAGGTACAAATATGATTCAGTCATTGTCCACGCTGGTGTAAACGACCTGAGACGCATCACTCCTCCTTGGACTACATGAAAAGAGACATTGAGGAGCTCTCTGATTATGTAGCCCAGACAGGTATGACCCTGACCTTGAGCAGTATCCTACCTTCACCAAGAATGATGCCACAATACAGAGATAAGATGATCAGCTTTAACAATTGGCTTAAACACTGGTGTCATTCAAAGGGGATCCAGTGTCTGTCTGCCTGGGATGACATGCTGGACAAGCCACGCTGTTCATAAGGGACGGCTTGCACCTGTCACCCCTGGGATTCCGGATATTGGCAAAGGCTCTGCCACCCCATAGTGCCTTTTAGGCAAGGCTCAAATTCTAAACCTACCACCCTAGAACACAAAAAAGGAAAAACTAAGGGTAATGCTGCTCAATGCCAGAAGTCTAAATCTCAAAATGCACGCACTCGAGGCCCTTCTCAGTATGGAGAACATCGATGTCTGTGCTGTGACAGAAACCTGGTTCAAGGCTCCTGAGAGCACCCCGCGCCATCAGGTTTTACCTCATATCATGCCCGCCCCAAAATCTGGACAATACTAAGAAAGGAGGGGGGTATCCATATTCATCAAGGACACCCACACCTCAAGACTGGTGGCAACGCACGCATGCATCGGAGACCATCCAGGTGCAATTAACCATAGGCAAGACTGCTCTGCAAATTGTAGCATGTTACAGGCCACCTCACAAACTCAGGAACCTCACATGGCCTTCCTGAAAACACTAGAGGGGATAAATGTATCACCAAACACCATCATACTAGGTGACTTCAATTACCCTAATATAGACTGGGAACACTACTCAAGCCCAAACACCCTAGCCCAAAAGTTCCTGGAATTCATAAACTCAAATGCCATGGAACAACTAGTCACCATCCCCACAAGAGGAGATAACATACTTGATCTCATCATCACGTAACATGGGAGCACAATGTTCAACACCGAGGTGTACCCCTCACTGGGGAGAACAGACCACAAACTAATCTCGCTGGAGGTCCCCATCCCACCCCCACCTGAAATAAAAAAGACCACAGTAAAGAACTTCTCAAAAGCCGACTTCACACTTCTAAAGACTAGTGTGGTCTCCTTTAAGGCCCCGAGCCGGCGGAAAACAGTACTCAAGCCGCTGAATCACTTACAAATGCCTTCTACCAGCACCTGCAGGACTGCATGGATAAGGCAATCCCAAGCAAAACAAAGACTCTTTGTACCAAAGGTAAGCATCCAGTCTGGTGGACCCCAGCCATAAACAAACTCTACAACAAAAGGAGGAAGCTACTACAAGATAGAGCAAAATCCTTAAAAGGTAAGACACCCTTGATCACTATAAGTAAAAAACTAAGAGCTCTCATAAAATCATCCAAAGCAAATTTCGAGAGAAAAATAGCTAAAGACTCAAAAAGACAATCATAAGGCCTTCTTTAGCTATGTTAGAAACCTGGGAGGAAACTCCCAGATATGCTCAGAGCTAGTTCAAAATGATGTGAAGATTACTGATCCTACAGACATTGCCAACATACTGGCTGACAGGTTCAGTGCAAACCTGTTCCTTTCCCTCCCCCAAAAGGAGAGATATCTATACCAAACGATTGCAGCCCCCCAAACATCTCCAGCTCCAAGTGAGAACTGCTCTCTCCAAAGCAAAACACAGCATCCATGGGACCTGATGGTGTCCCCGGCTGTGTGCTCCATGAACTCAATGAGGAATTAAACCCACAGCTAGGACAGCTGTTTAATCAAAGTCTTACCTCTGGATAATGCACTCCAGGAGTGGCGACTGCAACTGTGGTACCACTTCACAAAGCATGTGCCTCCACCAACCCTGGAAATTACCGCCCATTAGCTTGACAAGCCTTATCTGCAAAGCCATGGAGAGGATCATAATGGACCTCATAAATAAAGACATAGGGAATTTGCAGACTTTGGATCCAACCCAGTTTGGCTATTTTGTCAAAGGCAGATCATGCCTCCCTTTTAAACTTGGCTTGACTTTTTTCAAACAGTCACCAAAGCGCCATGTCAGACTCAAAGTAGTAAATGTATGAGATCAATAATGCCTTCTTAGTTATAGTCTGCTATTTCCATTATACTCTGTTTCCATTGGGAGTGTTCAAGATGATTTCTATGCTGCATGCAAAATATAATTTTGGTCTCGGGCACGTATCTAAATTTTCATTAAATTAAAAGTAAAAAAAAAATCCTGCATATGTCTTCAAACTAGGGATTTTTTGGCACTGAAATTAAGACCACGCTCTCTCTCTCTCTTGGACTCACATGCAATAAAAGTACATTAAATGAAGAAAAGGTAGCATATGTGGTTTTACACCTGGAGTTATCCACTAAGTGTTGTCTGTTTTTGATGGTCATGGAATGCCATTCTGAGAATTTGTTTTATATTTCAAATTATTTCAGAGATATGATGTTATTTTAGACATTGCAGAAGTCTTACATAGCCATTTATGTGATTTTCTTTTCCACCTGGTTTACAAGAAACATGTATTTTTATTTATTTTTTATGCTGACAAAATTCAGTACATATCTGGATCGTATTCTTACCACATTCATAGTAAAACAGTACCAGACATTATATGATCTCAGAAAATATTGTGTTTTCTGTCATTTTTATGTTATAAAAATATACATAATTTACTTATTCTGACAGGCAAGCATGCATTCTAGATGCTGCTGTCTGCTTTTCTTAACCTCTATTCGGTCATGCAATATATATAATAAAGCTGACTATACCTGAATCTTTATTGAAAATCTCCTAAGAATATCTTTAAGCAGCAGAAAGTCACTGTTATTTGAATTTATTTAGGCCAGAATGCCCTACTGAAATTACAAAAATTGCTATAATTGCAAAACAGTCACTGAAAAACAAAAATGTAACTTTCAGTTTTGATCACTGTAAAATGTAATCACTATCAAAAACAAAAAAAAAAAATTAATGTTGTTGTCCATTGGTAGTGGATTTTTACATACCGGGTTACCAGACCTGACGCACAACCTTCAATGAAGGCATGCCCCATTCATGTATGCCTCCACACAAAAGACGCTCTAGCTGAGAATCGAACGGGACAACGTCTTGCTATGAGGCGACAATGCTACCGCAGCACCACCACTTTACATATTGTGGCATAAAAATAAAAATGATATTAAATGCTTTTTATCAATTTTCAAGATGCAGCTGCTCATTTGTCTTTGAGTGTAGGAAAAGCTAAAAGTAATGGTATCTTTATGACAGTTTTCTTCTTTGCTGCATTCCAGCTACCACCTCTTCTGTGGCTGACTCATCCAGTTATTTGTAAAACATGGAGAAATATGAACAACACATTAGCTCCTATGTTGGGTGAGAGAGTCATTGGAGGTTGTCATCTAATAGTCATCAGGGAGTTTTTTTTCTGCATGTTCTAACCCCTGTTTTTGAGCACACTACTATGCATGCCTGGCTCCATCTACAGAGTGCACTGCCTGGCATGTACATCCTTGTGATGGCTTTATTATTGTTGGTATGTGCAATACACCCAGCATCTGCTGAATGTTAATACTGCAACAGGCCTAGCTGCTGGTCTCCCAGAGAATAGGTGAGACCGGATTGGACACTCATTCCTATCCTTTCATCTGTAGCTCAGATGCACGCAGTCCTCTGTTATAGTTTGAATGCTAATGGCAATGTAGTTCACCTAGCCTCTGAAAGAAATGAGTAGGCCTAGTTGCCTTTCCCTCTTCAGGATGGGTGAGCTTAGATAGATGTCAAAAATTTCATACAGATAACTGACAACTGTAGAACAGGAACTGTGAAAGAATTCAGTTCCTTGCTGGATGCCCAGATGAAAAAGCAGGAACTATTCTATCTGTAGGTGGCACTGTAAGCGTGGAAGATATTTCAGAAGATGAGACAACAGTGATTATTCTGTCTGAAAGGCTGATTCTGTCTGAAAGGCAGGAATAATATGTCTGAGTAGAACTGGAAAAGCCTATTAATGCTAGTAAAAGTCTTGATGGTGTTCATTTGATGGGTAAATAAGCACAATCCTGAAAGGATGCAATTATAGCTGTTTCTCAAAAAAAAAAAAAAAAAACACAGTTTCAGCAGATGGAAGCTGGTTTGAATTTGACAGGACCAGAAGAAGACTATGAGAATCACTTTGACTGGCTATTAGTATCTGGTTTTCTAGAAGGGCATCATCATCATCAAAGGAAAAGGAAGAAAAAGCATGAAGAACATTAGTAAGCTATTTGTGGATGACAGAATCCTTGGTTTGACCCTCCAAGGAGAGGGACAAGAAAAATAATTTTCAACACTGGAAGAGGTTGAATATTTAGCTGCACACTGGTTTGCTCAACTGATATAAACTTTCCATCATTATGGAATTGGAAAGTGACCATTTTTAAAGTATTAATAAACAGAAGCTGGGTTCAATGGGATCCTAAGTTGCCAAACAAAATTATATCAAATTCCATTTGTGCAAACAAAAATTGCTGATTCCACTTTCAATGAATTCTAAACATATTTTTGCAGGGAGACATGGCCTCTGCACCCCACACCCCCCAGCAGCAGTGTCACTGTTGCAACAGTGGTGGTCAGTACAAAGACAGAAGGTCATCTAAGTATAAGGACTCAAATCATGCAGGGCTAGATAAGCATGACCAGAACTTCAGATATGATTCACTAGTAAATCAATAGTCAGTGAAGCTTGTGTATAACTGGATCAATATTTTGCTAACTAGATACCCCCACAAGGAGCCAAATGCAGAGTTTTGAACTAGCTGCATCTATTACATCACAGTCAGGAAAAATAAGGTGTAGGGCATTGCAACAGACCAACTAGGAGGACTCCATTTCATGAACCAGTATGGGAAGGTCTTTGGGAGAACAACATGCTTTATTAGAGCAATGTTCTTTAGGTATAAGAGGAAGATTTGACAACAGATGAAATCTGATCAATAATTGTTAGTCTCATGTAAAAAATGATACCCAGCTTGCACACTTCCACTATGAACTCCAACTTGACCCCACAGGGGAGACGATATCAGATCAGCTAAATTACTCAAAGTGGAGTGAATAGCCAAGGCTACCGTCTTGATGTGTTGATCTTCAGATGGCTGGCTACCATCCAGACATGGAAGCATTTCAGGTCCATGGTTAAATTGTTGATAGACACAGAATCCTGAAAGAAGGAAAGGTCATCTACTCAAGAATGACAGCACAAACCTCTCCTTAGTGTATTATTTCAAAGTGTCAGCACAGAAACAAAGAATAATAATAACAGACCTAAATTGAGACTGCTAGTGAAACACCACAGGTAAATACTAATAATTGCCCCCTCACTACTCTGTGGGTGCACCATAATGGTGGTAGCCAAAACAGTCTAGAACCACCTCTGTGATATCGCAGTAACAAGTCCCCCACTATATCATCCATTTTCTCTCACAAATCCCACCTCTCTGCAGTACATCTTATATTATTCCCCTTGATCCTCACATGGTCTCTGAAATTATACACTGCACTTTCTTATTTTTAACACTTGCATCCTGTTTTCATCTTTCACAATTCTTTCTGATTGACTGATTTATTTATTTACTGGTTAGTTAGACCAGCCACAGAACCCTTTGTGTCACGAACCTGACAATGAAGAGATGTGCATGAGTATACACAGAAGCAATATTTGAAAAAAATGCATGTATACAGTAAGTTTCATTCACTTATATCAAACATGGAATAATGTTCATTCAGTTATGCCAGTTTTCTTTAAATATGTTCACATAGGTGTGCTAGTACAGGTAAATAAATTGTTTGTTACAACAGAACAAGTACAGGCTGGTAAAGAAACAGTTTTACATTAGTGTGTACACTTTTACAAATAAATGTTTACAGTAAAATATATATGTGTGCACGTGTGTGTATTTTACAGAAATATTTGCATGTATAGATCATTCTATCTGATCTTTATCCATATTTTAAATGAGCAATCCAAGAGGACTATCTGGTTAAGTGGTTTACTTAGAGTCACACAGGCAAGTGGAGGGAGGAAGAATCAAGCCCTGTAGTCTTGAATACAGGAGGCAGCTCATTAAGAGTTTAAAGGCTTCACCCTCTGTGCTACCTTCACTTGTGTCTTCATTTCTTATAAATCACTGAATATTAAAAATCGCTAGCATTAATAGTCAGTAATGCCAGTTATTAGAGTTTCATAGTTCTTATTGTTCAAGTGTTCAGAAAATGCATGCTGATGCAAAAACTGTTATGTTAACTTTTAAATGAATTAGAATAGTTCACCATTTCTTTCTCTTTCCAGTTCTGTAAAACATCACTGATGTTTGCCTTATATTTACACCCAGTCACTAGTTAACTTCTTTTTTTCTGGTAAATTAGTGTCAGTCAATAATGGCAGCCATTAAAGTTTTATAGTTTTTATTATTCAAAGAATGCACTTCCATGCAGCACTTATTGCTCTGTTAACATGTGATTTGGAGTTGTCTAGCTCTTATGTTAACAAACTGCTTCTAATAAGTTAAAGGATTACAAAGTTTGAATCCTTTCACCTCCATCTGCCTACTTTGAGACTTTGAGAAAGTCATCTAACTAGACATTGCTCATTGGTAACCCGCTACTAGGAGCACTTTGTCCATTGGGTTTACCTGGTTAACAAATGCATCAAATAATAAATAATATTTAACATTTGTCCCTTATTGCCTCCCCATTATTTTTGTCTTTGTCCAGAATTCCTGAACAAAGAAACTGAAAGGCATTTTGGCCTGTTCCTTTGTCTTCTGGCAAATTGTTTTATATTGTGGTGATTAACTAATGACAGGCATGTGAGTTTCAGATTTTATATCCTTTAAAAATGTCTGACAATATAAAGTCTGACAAAGTGGGGGACAAAGGCATGAAAATAGGGACATGTCCAAAATACATCAATAGATAAGCTGAGAACGTTCATGTAGTAACAGTGTATGTCCTAACATATATCAACTGAAATATCACAATTCCAGGACTCAATTGCTTCTCATTAATTACTGATCTCAGTCCCCAATTCATCCCATTGATGTGTCATGCATACATAACTGTTATGGGGACCAGACCAAAGATATTGGCCACACAACTGGACATCCTATGAATATGTGGACATAACACAACAGTAGGGAAACTATGCTGAACTACTGATCAATGTCCAGACTACAATCAGATTGACATAACACTACCCAGGTCCAGCTCTGGGGTTGTACACATGCATTAGCAAATATAACAGACAGTGCAGGGATGTAATACTAGTGGAACACAGACACTGGTGTGAAAGTGCATACCCCCAAACAAGTGCAACATAGTGACAGCAACATACCAGTAAGCATACTGAATGCAATAGTATAATACTGTGAGAGCTACCACATACCATTTGCCACTCACACATTACCCCTACATATACTGCCCCAAATCATAGTGTACTGGGAATCTGGAGGTGTTACATGACATTTCACAGTCAGCCCCTACAAGCATATGGACCTGATAGACCACCAGAAGCTGTAGCAGCATGCAGAGTCAGACAGGTAAAGGATGTATGGCACTCACAGCTGCTACTCTCCTACCCAGTCTAAAAAACATAAACATACAACACTGCTACACAACCTTGGCAGTCTGTTCACAATAGCCAGACAAGCATACCATGATATGTGCAGATTTTCACAGAATTACCATGGTGTGGACGCGTAACCCTGGCCACCACTGCATACCACGGCCAGGAGTCTGCCAAGTCATTGTCATGCTAACTGGTGTGCATTTGGTAATCAATTATATGCCATACCTCTGCACCTCATAGTGCAGGACATCTGAATAATGCATGGCATATGTTTGGGACAGGGGGCTGGAAAGAGGGACATATCACACATAATGGTGTTACAAATTGAGAGAGTAGCTGCTGTTACATGTGTTGTGGTAACATCACATCCCTGAAGGAAATGATATGTGGTACACCAATGGATGACAACATGTACTGACTACAATCTTCACATTATCCTACCAACCCCACAAAAACAGATGTTGGTTTAGGAACAGAGCAAGCATAATAGGCAAACATCTGGCCAGTCAGTGAACAACATCCCAGTTGAGAGGTATGTCAGAGGCATATCACTGTTAGATGTGAAGTCACCCAATAAATGTATGTTCAAACAAACCCTGTCAATGTAGCAACAACCTATGTGCATAACAACGCTAATGACATACAAGCTGTACCAAACTCTGGAGCTTTGTCCCCCATGTTGCTGGGCTGTCTCCATATGTCCTGTCCTGTGAGGTATTCCCACCTACTGTCTGTGAAGCTGTAGCCCCCACACCTCTGTAATGTCCCCCACATAAGAAAGGTAAATGGGCAAGGCCCACATGAAGGGCATCCCATATAGTGGAAGTAGCAGCTGTGTCTAGGCCCACAACACACTATGTGGGCACCTACATAGCTACATGACCTCAGCAATACCCTACAGGATAACATCAACCCTCTCAAGATAGGCTAAATGCTTGTGGTGGACAGCAGCAATACACAAACCACAGACTTGGTCTCTAGATTGGCTGCACAGGCTAAATCAGGAACACACATCAACCTGGCATCAAGTCAGCCTTCATCTGATCAAGCATATAAGGTCACAGGTGGAGTACTGTAAGGATAACTATGAGTACAAATTGGACACATCCACCAAGGCCAATCACAAGGCCTTCTTCACATATGTCTGCAATCTCTGAGGCCACATTCCAGCCCACCCTGTAATGGTGGCCAATCAGGCCACATATACATGCAACATAGCTACATAGCTATAGGCAACCAGCTGCAGATAGGTTTAGGGCAAACATCACCCCCTGGCTCAGCAGCACTATAGCTGCATATGCACAGCACCCACACCCCTCCCCTCATCACCAGTGAGCAGGCACATATTGTCTACTGAAAGGCAACAAATGTAGGTATCCATGGCACTTGATAACATCTCTGTCTGCATCCTACATGAACTCAGGCATGTGTACCCAGCGACATTACACACTGTAGTCACAACAAGGCTTGGCACCATCCACACCACATCCACATGGAAGATGGCCAGTGTCATCCCTTGACAGAATGAGGAGTACAGGAGTAGGAAATGAAGTAAGCATCACTGGGGGGAATATGGCAACTCAGGTCCAGCAGTTCAATGTAAGCAGATACAGTGCTAATATGTTACAGGGGTATGGTGTGATTGTGAGTGGTGGCTACTGGTATTCAATGTAGATGTGCAGGCTCTGTACATATGGTTGCCAAATGTATGAGGTCCTGTGATGTGTCTCCCTTGTAATGTCTCCCAGGTGCAATGTTGCATCAGCAAATGTCAACATTTTCAGCGGCTTAGACAAATATAATCATAGAAGCCATACTATACAACCATGCCATAATGTTTGGCTACAGCCAGAAACATCTGCAGGAGAGGACTGGCCTGTGGTGCAACCTTGTCCACTGGGTAAACGATGTTGGCCTACACGCATGTACATATGAGCAAGTCTGGCATCATGAAAGTTACCTCATATGCCATGCCTGGCAAAAGGCTGCTGCAGTGGTCAGGGACTTCACAGCCACAGGCGTGGGCCTGGCCTTGAAGCCCTACTGGCACCCACTGGGGAGCTCCATGGGTACCTTGGGGCACCCATCACAGTACAACATCAGAATACATACCCCCACATACTGGAGGTGGTTGGCACCCAGACAATGGACAAGGAGTGTGCAGATAAGGCCCCAGTGTAGATTACTAGACTACTGTAGCAGACATACTTGTAATTGTAGAGTATCTACTTACATGTGTCAGGTCAGATTGCAGTTGTGGATGGGGTTTTCTAATGCATAGATGTGCACATCTATGGTGCATGACAGCAAATTGTGTAGTATTGGGGGGGTTGTACTGTACATGTGCACACATGCTGCATCCATCCTGTACCAGTGCCACTTGTGGCTCTGTTGACCATACTCCCCTCACACAACTATCTAGGTCCCTCCTGTCTGCATGTGGGATGGCAGCCTGCAGCTAGTGAATATGCAATTGTACTGTTGTGGTTTGCCAATACCCCAGGAATGTGAAGGCCATGCAGTGTACCATGCACATAACTGACACTCATAGCCATATTGCTTTATGTGCATGTTCACCTGTGCTGCGGTCAACTGCATTGCATCACAGTGGTCACCACAGGGGCCTATCTGATGAGAATGTATCATCTCTGTAGCATAACACATGGCCTGTCAGTGCAAGACTTCTGGACAGAGAGCAACACAATGGTTGGACAAACGGTCTAAGGTAGGGACATGTGTGAAACATTACTGTCATAAAGTGGATATAAACAGTGTACACATCCCAGTTAAGATGCCAGGTGTTTGTGATGTCTATACAAATTGAACCACAATATGTCAGTACTCATCTTTTCCAAACTGCAATGTGACCTATGACATGAACAATTCCCTGTACAAACAATCAATCTGTTGACCACCAAATATGGAGTATACAAACCCCACAATATGCTGGATGCATGTGTGTGCACACCCTTCAAATAATATGTCATTGCAGCAGCTTGTGACTTACTGACAGCATACAGTCTGCTTGGGTACACAGCAGCCATGAAGTAAAGGCACTCTGACTAACCAAATAACAGTCTGCTGCCCAAGTGGGATAACCATGACATATGCTCAGCTGACTGCAACAGCAACAGCCATGGCATGCAGACAGCATACAAAGCAGCAAAGGGATCTCATATTTGAAAGCTATCAGTCAAGAGTAGGGTACAAGAACATTACCACAGCAGTGCATACACTATGGAACACAGTGGAGACAGTTGTCAAAAGGTGGAATGGATATGGGACAATAGTGCTGTTGACAAGAACCTGATGTCCTTCTAAAAATGATGACAACACATGTCAAGACCTGGCCAGGGAGGTTGCCAGGAGACATTCAGCAACACCAAGGGAGTTGCAGGAACCCCTTGCTAGAACTGGTGTTCTGTATTACCTGTGAGAATACTCTCCCATATGCTGCATATGTCTGGCCTATGCGGTAGGGTCAGAAGATGGAAGCAGTCCCACACACCAAAAACAGCCAGGGGTGGATACAAATTGCAATGCAGCACATCATGTCTCCCAAAGGCAGGTGTGAAAATGTGTTATGGTGTAATAAGACTAGGGATTGACCTCACAGCCACAATAACAACAGGTATGTGTGGTGCACAAGCAATACCTCTCATAACTTGAACACCAACATCCCCATGGTGAATCTCACTGGTGGCAGTGGTCTGCTGTGGGACTGCTGTTCTAAAGTCAGAACAGGGTCTGTAGTCACGGTGGCGAGAATTCTGAACATTTCCTAATTACATCCACTTCTGCCCAAAATCCATCAGGCGTTTGCAAGAACGCTGAGGATGAGGAGGTGTGTCAGCCTTCAACATGACAAAGAACTGCAGTATACATCCAAAGTTACCTAAGAATGGTGCCACCTGAACACAAACATGGGAATCGATTGGCCCAGCCAGAGCTTAGACCTACACCACATAGAAAACCACAGTGTGATCTGATGAGGGCTGTGCACATGAGCTTCCCTTGCATTCTGACAGAGTTGAGTGACCTTTGCATGGAAGAATGGCCAAACAATGCCAATTTAGGATGTGCCATGCTGATAGACACCTTCACAAAAAGAGTGAATACTGTAAGCCACTTACAAGGTGCTTCAACAACTTATCATTTTAAGAGTGTGCACACATATGCAATCAACATATTGTACATATTGCAGTCATTGTATTTTACATGTATCACATGTGTTTGTTTATCAATTGGATTACACAAGTCATATGTCACGTGAATGACATACTTGAATGCATTATTGTGGTGTCATCCTCTATATAACAAGAACATGGCATGTTAACAGGGTTGTGTACACTTATCATATCCACTGTAAGCTAACAAGGCTGGTGGTGTAACAGGGATTGTGTGACCATACATTCACTGCTCATTTGCAGATCTGACACTCACATGTATGTCATTAGTCAATGATGTCACTCCTCAGATCATCCCACGTATGTCACAGAGAAACACAGGGGTTATGAGAAATACAGCAGACATATGAGCCAGACCACTACACATCCTGTGAGGATATGTACAGTTGTGAGGTATGTTCTGTAGTACTTGCCACTGTGCTATACAGGTGGATAGCAATGATGTGTACATTGCTGTAGTCTGTGCTGAGGAATGGCCATCACCCACTAACACTAATCATGTATCCCAGAGCTCTATATTGTCAGTTACATGTTGCACAATTGGCTGCAATGCATGATGTTGACAGCTGTGTGTGGTCTGTGTAACAGATTTGTGCCACCTCACCTGTAAGTGTGTGTGTGTGTGTGTGTGTTTGTGTGTGTGTGTGTGTGTGTGTGTGTGTGTGTGTGTGTGTGTGTGTGTGTGTGTGTGTGTACAAGCCAACATCAAAGTGCAGGTATTAATGTACATATGTTGTCTTCCTCTCACAGGTGGCGATGGGGTCTGGGCTCCCCCTCTTTTGAAACAATGTCAATATCTCTGCAGACTCTGCCAATGAGGATAGGAATACTGAGGTACAGGTGGGGTTGTCAGGGGCCGAATCTTTGCCATTAGTTGGCATCCCACTCTTGTGCACACCATTACTGCACAGACTGACAATGCCTGCACATACCCTATGACCAGTGGCCACAGATGATGGACAGTTGACAAGTGGTGGCATTGAACAAGCTAGTGTGGTGACAATGGTAGGTGTGAGTGTAGATACTAGCCATTGCCAGAGTGCAGGCATGGTCTCACACAGGTGGATGGACAGGGGTGTTTGCAAGAGGAATGCTGCTCATTGGGCCATTGTTGCAAGTGCCACAGAAGGAGTCATCAGACACATGTTCTAGGCTGTCATGGATGCACAGGCACATAGTGAATGCCACAGCACACAAATACTCAGGGTGGTGGATGCAACTCTCCCTGATGTACGTGGTGATATACATGACCTTGTTGGGTCCACACATCAAAATACTGAGGTGTGGATCCAACCACAAACTAATCACCTTGGAAATCCACATCCCTACCACCCCCCTGCAAAGGTAACTACCATGACAAACACCTCCAAAGCTAAACTTGGGCTCCTTAAAACAGAGGTGGCTAAGTTCACAGCACCCATGCAAATGGAGAATAGTTGCATGACCACCAGATCATATACCCTATGCACTGTATGAGCACATACACATATGCATGGATCTTGCCATGAGCAATAGAACTGAGATGTTGTCCTCCAAAACAAGAAACAAAAGCGGTGGTCCCTGTCATACACAAACTTGACAATGGAACAAATAAACTGATGTTGTAAAAGATGAAGTCCCAAGACTGGAACAACTCCTGTATCGGCCTCAACAAAAGGTTGAGATCACTCACCAAATCCACTAAAGCCAGCTATGAAAACAGAATTGCACCAGATAGGAAAGACAAACACAAGCCCTTCAATAGTTATGTGGATAATCTCCATGCCAATACCCCGATGTGCACTGACCTACTGCGCAATGGTACCTCCAATACTGAGCCAACAGATATTGCCAATATACTGTCCAACAGATTCAGTGCCAACCTGACCCCTTTCACCCCCCCAAAGGACCAATCACAATACCAGTAGATTGCCAGACACCCAGTATTACTGCTGCACAGGTTAAGATAGCACTATCCAAGGCCAGGAATATATCTTCTATGAGACCTGAGAATATCCCTGGCTGTGTTTTGCATGACCTACAGAGTGACCTAGCACCACATCTGTGTGCCCTGTTCAATCACAGCCTCACCTCAGGCTTTGTCCCTACAAAATGGTGCACTGCTACAGTCACCCCTCTCCACAAAGTAGAAGCAACTACAGACCCTGGGAACTATCACTCCATTAGCCTGATGAGTCTGATATGCAAAGCTATGGAGCACATCATCATGGACCTACTAAACAAGGATATAGGGGATGTCCAAAGTCTGGATCCCACTCAGTTTGGTTTTGTGGAGGGTAGATCATGCCTGCTCAAACTGGTCAACTTCTTTGAATCAGTCACCAGAGCTGTGGATGATGTCAAGGTGGTCATAAAGCCTACCTTGATCTGGCCAAAGCCTTTGATATCATTCCCCACTCTGGAATCATAAAAAACCCACTAAGGTAGGCATCAAACCCTATATCACTAGGTGGGTTGCAAACGGGCTCACAGACCCCCAGTGTGAAAGTAGCTGACTCCAAGTAAGACTGATGACCAGTCACGAGTGGGGTCCTACTGTGTTCAGTCCCAGACCTCCCTGTTTGGTATCCACTTTTCTGAAGTGCAAGCCATCACAGAAGATGTGAAACAAGCCTTTAAATGCTTTAATGTAAGGAAGTATGGATCTATTTTTATTCATGTTGGTACATTATGTCATCAACAAAGATTATCCTAGATGTTATAGCTTGTACTGGTGTTAGGACATATTTTTCACAAATCACGTATAGGAAGGATAGGTCACTGTGAATGAAAGATGTTTTGGATAAACATCTACATGGAAAAAATGTCCTGTTTAAAAAAATGGAAATGTGTAGAGCATCCAAGCCTTCTTTTGGGCACACATGTTCAGACAGGATGGTCTGCATTTGTCTAGATCAGGGAAGAGAATTTTTGCAGCAGATATTTTGCAATATTTGACAAACACTAGCCAGGATTTTTGCCAGGTCAAAAATGTTACAGTTCACAGATAGCAACATTTGATGCATCTCTGATGGTTGTTAATGCTAGGAGCATTAATGATAACATTTTTTATGAGAAAATTTGCTACGTTCCCACAAGATTGATGTTGTTATAGTCTGTGAAACATGCTTAAAGAACAATGGCTGGAAACCAGTTCTGTCAGGGTATAAATGTTTTTACTGTAACAGACATTCTAACAAAAAAATCAGGTGGAAGTGTTATGATAGGGATTAAAGATAGCTATGAGACTTGTGATTATTACATGTTCAGTGATAACACCAATATTATAGACTGTGTAACTGTGACAATAAAGACAACCCTGGAATATATAACAATTGCTAGTGTACAGACCACCAAAGTCAAGTGCAGATGACTGAGAGGAATTCATACATTTCCTACATGAAACACAGGAGGGAGGAATAATATTAGCTGGGGACTTAAATTTACCAGAAACAGACTGGAATAATATTGATTCAGCAACATTAGTAAAGAAATTATTCGCAGAGTATATTCATGAACAACAAATGCTTCAGATTGTAAAAAAAATTACCAGGGGAGGGAATATACTAGATATTGTTGGTGTTTCCAAAGAAATTACTGTAACTACAAATTACGTTTTACCACCATTGATGTGCAGTGATCATGGGGTCGTAAAGGTTAATCTATTGCTAGATAATTCTGGCAAACTGAAATCTAAGCCAATGCACTGAAGGTTAATTACAGATTATAGGGAAGCAAAAAAGTTACTATATAAAACTAACTGGACTGAACTGTTCAGTGGAAAAACTGCAGATGGAATGTGGAAAGTTTTGAAAGAGAAATTGAGTGCAAAAAGTCAAAAAAAATGTTTAACATCAGGATTTAGGCACTCAACATCAGGGGGTATATTTCCATAAGAACACGATACCTGATTATGGTGAGAGACAAAAAATATAAGAAATGGAAGAGAGGTCAAACTACAACTTTGAAAACTGAAATAAACGAGCTGGACATACAGATTAAGCATAGTGTTAGACAAGATCAAGAAAAAATTGAAGAAAATTTATATAAAGATAATGAGCATAATAGGAAACCTTTTTATAGATACATAAGATGCAGAAGGAGTAAAGATACACAAATTGATAAACTGTGTGCAGATTCTAAAATTTATTCTCAGACACAATAAATTATAGATATATTTACAAAATCTTATGCAAAACAGTTTGG
Source organism: Protopterus annectens (assembly GCF_019279795.1). NCBI lineage: Eukaryota > Metazoa > Chordata > Ceratodontiformes > Protopteridae > Protopterus > Protopterus annectens. Next base: position 644,392,114 of record NC_056735.1, on the reverse strand, counting down.
CTCCACAAAAGGACTGGTAAGTTGTCCTAGTGACATCCACGTAACCCCAGATACTGGAATCAAATTAGATTATATTGAAAAAGAACTGTGCAAACTGGATGCAAACAAAGTGCAGGGAGGAGACGGAATAAGTAACAATGACCTGAGAACACTTAAGCAAGAACTTACACTGCCATTACATTTATTATTCAATAGGTCATATAAATATGGGGAGATTCCTCAAGACTGGAGACATGCACTTATTAAACCTAACTTTAAGGGAAAGGGGAGTAGGACAAACCCAGAATCATATAGACCCTTAAGTCTACTTTCATGTTGTGGAAAAATAATGGAGAGGGTAATACTGGATAAGTTATTGTCAGAACTAGATAGGTTGGGACTTAAAACAATATATCAGCATGCATGTGTTGAATATAGATCTATTACCACCTGTAACATGATGTTCTATAACAATATAACAACAACTATGAATGAAAAATTGTGCTGTGCTGTGATTTATATAGATTTAACTTCAGCATTCGACAGGGTCATGCACAAAACACTGATCGATAAATTAATACAACTAGGAATTGATGTACTGTTGATAAGATGGATAGCTGCATGGCTTACAAATAGGACATGGCAAGTATCACACACCAACTGGGCAGGTGAAATCTTTGGTTACAGTCAAGGTGTCCCACAGGGTTCTGTACTAGGGCCTTACCTGTTTAGATTGCATCTTTCAGACATTACTTTTTCATACTAGGGCCTTACCTGTTTAGATTGCATCTTTCAGACATTACTTTTTCATCTGAGGTGTTCTACAGTCTATATGCTGATAACCTGAAATTGGGTAAACTGATTACAAGTGTTACAGATAAGGCATGTCTGCAAAATAATTTGACTAAATTGAACATTTGGGCACAGAAGAATAATATGTTTATAAATACAGCAAAAACTAAGCATATGAGATTTGGGACACATAAACTGAAAGGTGAATATTTAATACAGCACACAGTGACTGAAACTGTAGACTCATTTAAGGACCTGGGTATATGGGTAGATTCAGCTATGAGTTTTTCTAATCATATCAACCAATTGGATAATGATAATTATAGGACTATAGGTTGTATAAAAGATTTATAAAGTCTAGGAAATCAAACATAATGAAGTAATTGATTGTTAGATACATTAGACCCAACCGTAAGTATGGAATAACAATATGGAAACCCTATAGGAAAACAAGCATGAATAAAATGGAAAGAGTACAGCAGAAAGGGCATCCATGGATGTGATAATCTAAGTTATTATGAAAGACTAAAATATCTGAACTTGTACAGTGTCTCTTACAGATATTTAGGAGGAGATCTTATTCAGGTATATAGGGCATTTAGAGACAACTACCTCTGGGAATGTTTGGGGTTATCAAAAAGTGCTAGAGAATAATCAGGTAACCTATGTTGAAGATTCTATAGGAATAAGGAGTGTACTAATTGGTTCTCTGACAGAGTAGCTGATACTTGGAACAGACTACCAAATTACATTAACGCAAGTACTAGTTTAGATATTTTTAAGAACAGCCTGGACATTTATTATGGGAACAAGTGTTTTGGCATATTGGCAAGCTAGAAGGGCTTTAATGCCCGTGCTTGAAACATTTGTATGTATTTATGTATGTATCACAAGGGTACTCTGGTTGACAAAGTTTGCAGACAATTGCATGTTGGGAGCTATTATTAACTACCCAAGTGATGTTGACATCCAGCAGAAAGGCCTCACTGAGACCAACATATGCTGTCAGATGCATGGCCTGAAGCTCAGCATCCTCTTTGGGCACAACTCAGTTCCCATAAATCACTACATCGATGGTAGTCCACTGAACACAGAAGGTATTGTAAGAGATCTGTGAACACAGGTTGACAGCAACCTCTCTTTGGACCACCACATTGTCACTGTGGGCAGACAGTCCTTCTGTGTGGAACATCTGATTACTAATGGTTTTGCATCCAGGAATAAGGGGGTCATTGTCTTCCCCTACCCTTCCCTCATTAGGCCAATCATTGAGTACAATGCCCCATTTGGCTTGTACCTCAATGGACAACTGCAGAGGCCACAAACATACCTCACAAAGATGATCCTAGGCCTGAAACAGTTGTCCTATATGGACAGACTCAAAACACTCCAACAATTCTTTGTCTCATATCGCCTACTTAGGGGCGATCTCTGCTTGCCCTACAAAGTCATGTCTAACCCAGCTCTGTTAGAAATGCTACATCCAAGGATATCCCAATCCCTCCACACCACATGCTCCAGAGACCTCAACCTCATTACAAAAATCAACAGAACATGCCAGAGGGATGGGTGCATAACCCAGAGACTGCCCATGCTATGGACTAGACGTCCCATACATATCAAACAGAGCACCTCACTGGCCGTCTTTAAGAGAAATCTAGATGAATGGATGGGAAATAGAGACTTCAGCCCAGGGATCACTGCAGTGGCTCTACTCCACAGAGGCACTGGGAAATAATGTCAGGTGGCACAAAGACAGGGTAATTCTCTGGCTAGGCTTGTAAAGGCTCCAGGGTCATTAGCCTAGTACACCTACACACCTATGAACCTAAACATCTGGATATCTCATAAACATCTGTACAAAGGATTGGAATGGCCTGCACAATGGCTTAACATGCTGTATGTGAGGCAGATGACATTACCATGCTATATAAGGTAATGCCATTGAGAGGTGGTAAACAGGCATGGATGGTACACCAATCAAAATGCTATCAGCCAAACAGGATATGATCTCTGGCCAATAGGAAACACACACACACA
>NC_056735.1:644319303-644384303 GCF_019279795.1 Protopterus annectens | reverse complement strand
GCCAATCTGGTGGCCCCCTGCCATAAACAAACTCTACAACAGAAGGAGGAAACTGATGCGGAATAAGGTGACGTCCCAAGACTGGAAAAACACCCTTAACAGCCTCAACAAAAGGTTGAGATCCCTCATCAAATCCTCTAAAGCTAGCTATGAAAACACAGTTGCATCAGATAGTAAAGACAACCACAAGGCCTTCTATAGTTATGTAAAGATTCTATGAGGCAATACCCATATTTGCTCTGAGCTATTGCACAATGGTACCTCCTATACCAAGCCAACTGATATTGCCAATATACTGGCTGACAGATTCAGTGCCACCCTGACCCCCCAAAGGACCAATCACAATACCAATAGATTTCCAGACACTCAGTATTACTGCTGCACATGTTAAATCAGCACTGTCCAAGGCCAAGAATACAGGTTCTATGGGACCTGACAATATCTCTGGCTGTGTTCTAAATGAACTACACCTCACCTTCATGCCCTGTTCAATCACAGCCTCACCTCAGGCTTTGTCCCTACAGAATGGTGCACTGTTATGTCATCCCTCTCCACAAAGGAGGAGAGACTACAGACCCCGGGAACTATTGGCCCATTAGCCTGACAAGACTGATATGCAAAGCTATGGAACGCATCATCATGGGCCCAATAAACAAGGATATAGGGAATCTCCAATCTCTGGATCTTACACAGTTTGGTTTTGTGAAGGGTAGAGCATGCCTGCTAAACTTGGTCGACTTCTTTGAGTCAGTCACCAGAGCTGTGGATGAAGCCAAGGTGGTTCATGCAGCCTACCTTGATTTGGCCAAGGCCTTTGATACCATTCCACACTCAGGAATCATAGAAAAACTCACTAAGCTAGGCATCAACCCCTATATCACTAGGTGGGTTGCAAATTGGCTCACAGATAGAACCCACAGTGTGAAAGTAGCAGACTCCAACTCAGACTGCCGACCAGTCATGAGTGGAGTCCCACAGGGTGCGGTCCAGGGTCCTCTTCTGTTTGGTATCTACTTCTCTGAAGTCCAGGCCAACTCAAAGGGACTGTGGCTGACAAAGTTCACAGACAATTGCAAGTTGGGAGCTATTATTAACTCCCCAAGTGATGCTGACATCCTACAGCAAGGCCTCAATGAGACCAAAGACTGGTGTCAGAACCATGGCCTTAAGCTCATTGCCAATAAATGTGTCGTCATCCCCCTCAGGAAAAACCCGGTTCCCTTGAATTACCAGATTGATGGTAGTCCACTGAACACAGAAGGTGTTATAAGAGATCTTGGAACACAGGTTGACAGCAACTTCTCTTTTGACCACCACATTGCCACTGTGTTAAGAAAGTCCTTCTATGTGGCACATCTCATTACTAAGGGTTTTGCATCCAGGAAGAAAGAGGTCATTGCCTCCCTCTACTCTTCCCTCATTAGGCCAATCAATGAGTACAATGCCCCATTTGGCATGTACCTCATCAGACACCTGCAACAACTGGAGAGGCCGCAAAAGTACCTCACAAAGAGGATTCCAGGCCTTAAACACTTGTCCTATATGACTAGACTCAAAAAACTCCAACTATTCTCTGTCTCATATTGCCTACTTAGAGGTGATCTCTGCTTGACTTACAAAGCCATGTGTGACCCAGCTCTGTTAGAAATGCTACCTCTAAAAAAATCTAAATCCCTCTGCACCACACACTCCAGACACCTCAACCTCAGTACCACAATTAACAGAACATGCTGTAGGGACAGGTTCATAACCCAGAGACTGCCCATGCTATGGAATAGACTTCTTATACATGTCAAGCAGAGCACCTCACTGGCCCTCTTCAACAGAAATCTTGATGAGTGGATGAAAAATATAAAATTCACCCCGGGGATCACTCCAGTGGCTCTACTCGACAAAGGCACTAGGAACTATGGTCGGGTGGCATGATGCCAGCGTAATCCTATGGGCTAGGCTTGTAAAGGTTCCAGGGCCATTAGCCTAGTACACACTTATGAACCTATATCTATCTATCCATCTATCTATCTATCTATCTATCTATCTATCTATCTATCTATCTATCTATCTAGCCAACCCAGAAACAAACTCCAGCACGAAAAATATCAGTGAAAGGCAGCTTTAATCAGCATACAGGAACAATTCCACTTGTAGTTAGAGCCATAGTCGAAAAAACCACAGACCAGTTTTGCACATTGGCGTCATCAGTGTATAATACCCACGAAGGCAATCAGTCATATAAATAGTAATGTCTTTAAAGGTATAGTGTATAAATAAATTTTCTTTCACATTTAGAACTGATTATTATGAATGCTCAAAAAATTTATTTAAACTATTAATATGTATATATATATTAATCAACACCTATCCTAACATAATATTCACTAAAATATATACAATATATTCAACCCCCCAACCTGAATAACTAGAATTTATTAAATGTTAATATATAAAATAGACATCAAAAAGTAAACATAAAATATATATATATATATATATATATATATATATATATGTATATTTTGATATCTTTCTAACAAAGGAATTTATGTAGATACCTAACAAACTATATCTAAATACCAATTAACTAGCCCCAAATTAATTTACCAATGGTCATTAAGACCTGGTTTATGGAGAGCCCCCAAATTGATAACCAACGATGTTCTTTACTGGTTAATATTTTATGTCTTATTGTATCATTGGTAACCCCTAGATCTACTTTATCAATACCCAGTAACACAAAATGAGCCGCATTGTGTAAAGTTTGTGTTTGTATAGGGCACGTCTAACCCTCTGAGGATATAGGGAATCTCCAATCTCTGGATCTTACACAGTTTGGTTTTGTGAAGGGTAGATCATGCCTGCTCAACTTAGTCGACTTCTTTGAGTCAGTCACCAGAGCTGTGGATGAAGCCAAGGTGGTTCATGCAGCCTACCTTGATTTGTCCAAGGCCTTTGATACCATTCCACACTTTAATGTCGCAAAGATGTAATGCAATCCTTTGTTTGAGTGTACATGAAGTCTGACCTACATAAAATGCACCACATTGACATACAGCCATGTAAATGACCCATGTGCTGGTGCATTTTATCAAACTTCTAATGTCATAAACCTTCAATGTATTAACAGAGGTAAATGACTGAGTTTTACAAATAAGTTTACAGTACTTACAGTAACCACAATACGTACTACCTATTGCCAATTGATTTGTGTTCCTGGTTAAAGGTTGGCCTTTCTTAAAAGAAGAAAAATATTGGCCCAAAGATTTGCCTTTTCAGTATCCAAATTGACATGTAGTACATAGCCAAATGGAAAAAAAGGGGTCTATAAATAACACATGCCAATACTTGGCAATAATATTCCTAATCATATGTGTGTTGTTACCATAAGTGGTGATAAATCATATTGTATTGGAACAAAGGCTATCTGTACTATCTACCTCTGATAGTAAATTATTTCTTGTATTCATTTTCACTTGCTTATATGCCCAATGTATTTTAGTCTTCCCATAGCCCCTATCAATAAACCTAGATTGTAAACCTAAAGCTTGTTTTTCAAAATCCCGTTCATCCGAACAAATTCTTCTTACCTTTTGGAACTGGGCCAATGGGATATTGTGGATGGTGTGGGAGGGTGACAACTGTCGGCATGTAAAATAGAATTTTTGGAAAAAGGCTTTCTATACAGACTAGTAATTATAGTCCCATCTATAGCCTTAGTTACTGTAACAGCCAAAAAATCGATTGTAAATGGCTCCAATTTACCAGTAAATTGCAAGCCATATAAATTGCGATTTAAATAAATTTCAAATTGATGCCAATCAGTCTGCAACTCCTCCCACACCACCCAACAATCGTCTAGGTACCTGCGCCACATCAATAAATTAGTCCGGAACTCATGATTACTATAAATGTATTGGTCTTCAGAAAATCCCATAAAGAGATCTGTTTGTGTGAAAAGAGCAGAGGTCACAAACATTGCAAATCTACAGATACAGGATTTGGAACAAGTCTTTCAGGCCAGCTTACAGAAACAGTAGAAGGGAGAACAACTCAATTGGACTTTAATGGTGTGAATCAGTTAGTTATAAATCTAACTGATTATTCTTTTTCTGAAAGTGAATTAAGCGTGCTTAATAAAGGTTTTGGATATGTTCCATCTTTTTATGTCTCTCAATATGATATTGTAAATGATGTTAAAAGGTTTAGTAGGTTGTTAAACCTTAAATACTTCTTTTCACACAAACAGAGTGATTTTCCCCATATGGAAAGGAATCTTTTCATTTAGCACCTTCTACTTTTCAGCTCCCTTACCATAGTATGGTCAGAAAATGTGAACAATTGGTTATGCATGATCTACATACAAATCAAGCTTCTGTTTTTCACCCTTTATGTGATAATCTAAATGTTGAAGAAAGACAGGCTCTCAGTTCCCTGACATCTAATAAAAAGGTGGTTATTGTAGGGGCGATAAAAGGGGAGGCTATTGTTATATGGGGTAAAAATCAATATCAGCATGAAGCGTTAAGGCAATTGTCAGATCCCATTTCTTATTGTGCCCTGCCCTTAGAGCTGACAGAGGGCTTTAAACAAAGGATTGACTCTTTTTTTAAGTGAAGCCAGGGAAGCTAATATCATTTCAGCTCAACTTATGTCACAATTGATAATGGAACATCCACTTTCCGAATATTTTTATTTAGTCCCTAAGATCCATAAATCTTTAAGGAGCCCGCCCAGACGCCCTATAGTGGCAGGCAGAGGATCATTGATTGAACCTTTTTCAGAATATTTAGAACTAAAATTAAAACCACTTTTGTCTCTAGTTAGGGCTAAACAGTTCTTATTACTCATGGAAGATATGCAGGTGCCCAATACAGCTTATTTGGTTACTTTGGATGTACAGTTCCTATATACCCCATGAGGGGGTTATTACAGCAGTTCAGTACTGGATGCAAAAATTGGGCATTTTTATGGAAGATGAGGAGGAGTACTTGTTGTCACTATTGTGGTTGGTTCTGGAGCATAATGCATTCACATTTGAAGGTATTTGGTATTTACAAAAGAAAGGGACAGCGATGGGGGCTACATTTTCCCCAATTTACGCTGATCTCTTTATGGGATTTTTTGAAGACCAATACATTTATAGTAGTCTTGAGTTCCAGACTAATTTATTGATGTGGTGCAGGTACCTAGACAATTGTTGGGTGGTGTGGGAGGGGTTGCAGACTGATTGGCATCAATTTGAAATTTATTTAAATCGCAATTTATATGGCTTGCAAATGCAATTTACTGGTAAATTGGAAACATTTATGATCGATTTTTTGGATGTTACAGTAACTAAGGCTATAGATGGGACTATAATTACTAGTATGTATAGAAAGCCTTTTTCCAAAAATTCTATTTTGCATGCCGACAGTTGTCACCCCACCACACCATCCACAATATCCCGTTGGCCCAGTTCCAAAGGGTAAGAAGAATTTGTTCGGATGAACGGGATATTGAAAAACAAACTTTAGGTTTACAATCTAGGTTTATTGATAGGAGCTATGGGAAGACCAAAATACATCAGGCATATAAGCAAGTGAAAATGAAAACGAGAAATAATTTACTATTGGAAGTAGATTGTACAGATAACCTTTGATCCAATACAATAAGATTTAACACCACTTATGGTAACAGCACACATAAGATTAGGAATATTATTGCCAGGTATTGGCATGTGTTATTTACAAACCCCTTTTTTTCCATTTGGCTAGGTACTACATGTCAATTTGAATACCAAAAAGGCAAATCTTTGGGCCAATATTTTTCTTCTTTTAAGAAAGGCCAACCTTTACCCAGGAACATAAATCAATTGAGAGTAGGTAGTGCATATTGTGGTTACTGTAAGTACTGTAAACTTATTTCTAAAACTCAGTCATTTACCTCTGTTAATATATCGAAAGTTTATGACATTAGAAGTTTGATAAAATGCACCAGCAAATGTGTCATTTACATGGCCGTATGTCAATGTGGTGCATTTTATGTAGGTCAGACTTCATGTACACTCAAACAAAGGATTGCATTATATCTTAGTGAAATTAAATGTCAGAGGGTTAGAAGTGCCCTATATAAACACAAACTTATACACAATATAGCTCACTTTGTGTTTCTGGGTATTGATAAATTAGATCTAGGGGTTACCAATAATACAATAAGACATAAAATATTAACCAGTAAAGAATGACGTTGGATTATCAGTTTGGGGGCTCTCCATAAACCAGGTCTCAATGACCATTGGTAAATTAATTTGGAGCTAGTTAGTGGGTATTTAGATATAGTTTGTTAGGTGTCTATATAATCTCCTTTGTTAGAGAGATATCAAAAGATATATATATATATATATATATATATATATATATATATATTTTTTTTTGATATTCACTTTTTGATGTCTATTTTATATATTAACATTAAATAAATTCTAGTTATTCAGGTTAGGGGGTTTGTATATATTGTATATATTTTAGTGAATATTATGTTAGGATAGGTGTTGGTTAATATATATAAATATGAATAGTTAAAATAAATTTTGTGTGCATTCATAGTAATCAGCTCTAAATGTAAAAGAAAATGTAATTATACACTATGCCGTTAAGGACATTATTATTTATATGACTGATTGCCTCCATGGGTATTATACACTGATGACGCTAATGTGGGAAAACGGTCTGTGGTTTTTTTGACTGTGGTTCTAACTATAAGTAACAGATGAAAAAAACCAACAACTAAACTGAAAATAAAACTACCAAGCAGCAGCAACCAGATAAAAAACTAACTATAAGTGGAATTGTTCCTGTATGCTGATTAAAGCTGCCTTTCATTGATATTTTTCGTGCTGGAGTTTATTTCTGGGTTTGCTGTGTTGGTTGGCTCCATGCACTAGTTATTGCCATACCGTGCACTTACGTTTTTGGGTTTTAATATATATATATATATATATATATATATATATATATATATATATATATATATTTGTGTGTGTGTGTGTGTGTGTGTGTGTATATATATATATATATATATATATATATTGGAGCTTATTTATAATCTCGAAATACTGAAATGTCGAATTTCAGTATCTCGAGACTATAAACCCGAATGTTTAAAATTGTGAAAGTTCATAATCGTGAATTCAAATATCTCAAATTCGCAGTTATGGCCTTATGCTGCGTGATGTTTGGGATTGTGTGTTTATGGTGCGCAGTGCCGTGTGTGGATCTAAGTGTTTTGTCAGGTAAGTGAGTGTTTTGTAAGGGATTTGAGTGGGAGTGTTTGAATGTGCAGATATGTTTGATATGTGTGTGTCAGGGACTGGAAAATGTGCATGTGTGAGTTTGCTTTTGTTTCCTGTTTGTGCGATCTCGGAGTTAGTATATATAAGTAGGGGGGTGTGGAGGGCTTTCCCCCCTGCTTATGTGTGTATGAGTTGTGTATGTGTGCAGTTTTTATTTGTTTATATTGTGATGTGGTTGTTGTGGTGTATGTATGGTGTAGTGTATGCAGTTTATTCAATGTTTTGAATTTCGCGGTTTTGGGCTCGGGTTTTGTAGTTTCAGTGTTTTGTGGATTCGGTTTCATAGTTTCAAGATACTGAAATTTGATGTTTCAGTATTTCGAGATTATGAAGTGAATCTATATATATATATATATATATATATATATATATATATATATATATATATATATATATATAAATGATGGGTGTATGTGTATATATATATATATTTATATATATATATATATATATATATATATATATATATATATATATATATATATATATATGTGTGTGTGTGTGTGTGTGTGATATATATATATATATATATATATATATATATATATATATATATATATATATATATATATATATGTGTGTGTGTGTGTGTGTGTGTGTGTGTGTATACTGCCACACCCCTCATTAAGGAAACCACCATAAAGAACTTCTCCAAAGCCAACTTCATGCTTCTTAAGACAGAAGTGGCTAACAGTAAATAGAAGTACGACTGATGAATATTACACCAGTGCACTGTATGAACACATACAGAAATGCATGGATAGTGCCATCCCAAATAGAACCAATATGCTCTCCTCCCAATAAAGGAAGACAATCTGGTGGTCCCCTGCCATAAAGAAACTGTGCAACAGAAGGAAGAAACTGTTGCAGAAAAGGAGTAAACTCCCATGATTGTAAGACCTCACTTATCAGCCTTAGTAAGAAGCTGAGATCCCTCATCAAATCCACCAAAGCTAGTTACAAAAACAAAATTGCAATTGATTCTAAAGAAAATCACAAAGCATTCTATAGTTATGTCAAGAATCTCAATGGCAACACTCAGATCTGATCTGAGTTACAGCACAGTGGCAGTAAATATACAGAACCAACAGATATTGGCAACATCTTGGCAGATAGGTTCAGTGCTAACTTTACCCCCTCCCCTCACCCTGTAAAGGGCCCATCTCAATGCTGGATGAATGTAAAGCCCCTGTAATCACTGCCACACAGGTAAAAACCACACTCTCCAAAGGCAAGAATACAGCATCCGTGGGACCAGACACCATCCCAGGCTGTGTTCAGCACAAACTACAGAACGAACTGGCACCCCACCTAAGTACCATGTTTAGTCATAACCTCACTTCAGGCTTTGAGCTACTGAATGGCCAAGGACAAGGCCAAGGTGGTTCTCACAGCCTACCTAGACCTTGCCAAGGCCTTCGACAGCATCCCCCACTCTGGAATAAGAGATAAACTCACTAAATTAGGCATAAATACATATGTCACGAGATGAGTTGCCATTTGGCTTACAGACAACCCACACTGTAAAAGTAGCAGACTACAAATCTGACTCCAGACCAGTGACAAGTGGAGTACAACAAGGTTCAGTCCTTGGTCCTCTGCTGTTTGGCGCCTACTTCTCTGAAGTTCAGGCTAACACAGAGGGTCTATGGCTAACAACATTTGCATATGGCTGCAAACTGGGAGCCATTATTGAATCCCAAAAAGATGTGGACCGTCTACAAAAGGGCCTCACTGAGACAGATGCCTGGTGTCAAAGCCATGGCCTCAAACTCACCACCAAATAATGCAATGTCATCCCATTTGGGTAAAACTCTGTGCCCATGAACTACCACATAGCTGCTAGTACACAACACTGAAAGTGTGATGAGACCCAGGTACACAGGTGGATTGTAGTCTCTCCTTTGATAACCACATTGCCACAGTACTCAGGAAATCCTTGTATGTGGTGCATCACATCACAACAGGTGTCTCATCCAGAACAAAGATCATTGTTCCTCTCTACTCATCCCTCAACAGACCTATTATACAGTACAATGGCCTGTTTGGTATGTACCTCACAAGACATCTACAACAACTGGAAAGTCGGCAGAATTACCTCACAAAGAGGATCACCGGCCTGAAACAGATGCCTTATGCAAACTGTCTCACAATACACCAGCTTTAATACATTGCATATCGCCTACTCATAGCCGATCTCTGCCTAACATATAAAGCCATGTCAAACCCAGAGCTGTTGGACATGCTACACATAAAGAAATCCCATTCCCTCCAAAACACATGCTCCAGGGAGCTAAATCTTGTCACCACAATAGACAAAACATGCTGAAGGGATAGATTACTGTCCATAACACTTCCCATACTCTGGAACAAACTACCCATTTATGTGAAACAGAGCTCCTCATTAGCCCTCTTTAAGATAAATATTGACATTTGGATGGTAAATTGGAAATCCACCTCATGATTCACTTGTATGTGTCTGCTCAAGAGGGGCATAGGACATTATTTGTCTTGGGTGGCGAAAGCCAGGGATTCTTGTTGGCTAGGCTTATATAGGCCCTAGGGCCAATAGCCTAGTATCTACCTATAAACGTATGCACCTATATATATATCCCTATCACAACACCGACACGCCACAAAGTCGACACCCAAAACACCGACACCAAAAGACCGACAACACACAATACCGACAATGCACAAAACCGAACACCATAACACCGACACACAAAACACCGACACACAAAACGTAAACTACACATTACACACAACTATACATGCACTAACCTTAACCCAAACCCTAACCCTAAGGTCCGACACAACCTGACATTACTCCTACCGCATCCTAACCCTAACTCACTTAACCCACCCCTAAACCTACAGTCCGTCACTATCGCACACATACCCTACCTGCACCCTAACCCTAACTCACTTAACCCACCCTTAAACATATAGTCCATCACTATCGCATACTCACCCTACCCGCACCCTAACCCTAACTCACTTAACCCACCCCTAAACCTACAGTCCATCACTATCGCACACATACCCTACCTGCACCCTAACCCTAACTCACTTAACCCACCCTTAAACATATAGTCCGTCACTATCGCACACTCACCCTACCCACACCCTAACCCTAACTCACTTAACCTGCCCCTAAAACTACAGTCCTTCAGTATCCCACACTTACCTGTCCGCTCCCTAACACTAAATCCCTCACTCTATCGCACACTTACCGAGTCGTGCTCACACCTTCCCATGTCGGTGTTTCGTCCGTCGGGATCTCACCTTGTCGATCATCTGCGTCATCGGTCTTCTCGTCTCCTTCTTTAGAGTGTCGGCCTTCTGGCGTGTCGGTGTACTGAAGGGGACCCATATATATATATATATATATATATATATATATATATATATATATATATATATATGTATATATATATATATATATATATATATATATATATATATATATATATATATATATATATATATATATATCTATATATATATATATATATATATATATATATATATATATGTGTGTAGTTATATAACATGCAGTGCAGACATACCTCAGAATCATACATATCAACCTCTTAGTGCAAGACTAATGAACAAAGGCTGTACAAAGGGTGGGAAATGGGCCACATATATGGACATAATCAGAATATTGCTGTCATAACTGAACAGTTGTACAGCAACAGGGACTGTATCAGCAGAACTGTCTGAATGATTTGAGGACAGGACTTGACATGTTTGTCAGTCTTCACTGACATAAAGCCTTGCATCATAACAGTGTAACCCAGAGAAATGCAAATAAACTGTGGAAAAGAAAAAGTCTGGGGCAAACACCTGGACAGTCTTCAAACAGCCTGGCAGTGGAGAGGTATGCTCACAATCCTTTAGTGCAATGAATCTGGAACAAGCCAGACAAAATGGGGGACAAAGGCATGACAATAGAGACATATCCAAATCATGTGAGCAGATCAGCTGAGACGGTTGTTGTAGTAACACTGTTCCTGCTAACATATATTGACAAAAATATCACCTTAGTGCATTTTATAGTCTATGTCCAGAAGCCAAAAGAATGAACCATCTTAACAGATACAGGCATACATAATCTGAGGGTTGTGCTACTGTGCTGTGGAGATTCTATACATAACTATTGAAGGCCTTGTGGTTGTCTTCACTGTCTGCTGCAATCATGTTTTCATAGTTACCTTTACAAGATTTGATGAGAGATCTCAACCTTTGGTTGAGGCTGATAAGGGAGTATTTCCAGTTTTGGGACTTCCCCTTATCCCATATCAATTTTCTCCTTCTGTTGTAGAGTTTGTTTATGGCAAGGGACCACCAGATTGGCTTCCTTTTTTCTGAGGAGACCATATTGGTTGTATTGCATATGGTGAGATCTATGCATTTGTGTTTGTGTTTGTACAGTGCATTGATGTAAGATTCTGTGGTCATGCAACTAGTCTCCATCTGCATGGGTGCCATGCAGTTAGCCACCTCTTTTTGTAGGTGCCCAAAGTTAGCTTTGGAGAAGATTTCATGGTGTTTACCTTTGTGGGGTGGTGGGAGGGATGTGGATTTCCAAGGTGATTAGTTTGTGTTAGTATCTAACCAGGGAGGAGTTGACTATTGCTGTAGAGCAACGTTCACCCATGTTAGTAATGACGAGGTCAAGGATGTTGCTACCTCTAGTAGGAGTAAGAGTGAGCATGTCCAGGGCATTGGAATTAATGAATTCCAGAAAGCATTGGCCAAGTGAATTGGTACATGAGTAGTTTTTCCAGTTAATGGTGAGGTAGTTGATGTCGGCCAGTATGAGAGTGTTGGGTTGGACCCTAATATTCCCCAGGGTGCTTAGGAACAGTGAGTGTGAGTTTTGGGCCATGTTTGTGGACCTATAGCAGGCTATGACCTATATTGCTGTCTTACCCAATGTTAGCTGCACCTGAAGTATCTCAGATGCATTATGTTGTGCTAACAGTCTGTAGGTGTGCGCATCCATTATGAATATTGAAACACCACCACTTTTGCAGCTTTGGTCCTAGTTCTGGGCCAAACAGGTGTAGAATGAGTGATACCTGGTAGTGCAGGTGTGCATCCTGCTGCCTCGAACCAGTTTTCTGTTACAGCACAAATGTCGATGTTCTCTGGTTTAAGGAGTGCTTTGAACGACTGCATTTTGAAATGTAGACCTGTAGTGTTGAGCAGCATGATCCTCAGATTACATTTGTTTGTAGCTGTTACAGTGGTAATGCGGTCTTTGGAACACTGTCTAAAAAAGCCACTATAGGGGTAGCAAGAGCACTGGCCAGTATCTTGAAGCCCAGGGGTGACAGATGCAGGCCATCACTGGCAAAGGATCACAGTCTGCCAAACATGTCATCCCAGGCACACAGATAATGGATCCCCTTAAAATGATACCAGAAATGTAGCCAATTGTTGAAATCAATCATTTTCATCTTGCACTGTGGTATCCTTCTGGGTGATGGTAGGATGCTGCTTAGGGCTAGGGTCATACCCATCTGGGCTACATAGCCAGAGAGCTCCTCCATGTCTTTTTCCATATAGTCCAGGGAGGTACATCTTAAGTCATTCACACCCACATGTACAATGACAGAGTCATATGTGTACCTGTTGTTGAGGGACCTCAGTGTGTGTGTTATGTGGCAGATCCTGGCACTTGACAGACAGCTGACTGTCACTTTCTCCTTTTTCAACCTAGTGAGTGGGACATCACTGTTCCTCATTATCATGTCAACTATGCCTAGTGTTTTGGCCATGCTGTTTTGCCTTAGGTGCTTTGGTTGACTGGCACACTGTTTAGGAGACATGTGCATCTTGTGATTAGTGTTGTGTGGTGGTGGTGGAGTGCATGTCTGCCTTGGAGGTCTCTGCTATTTGTGCAGCTTTTTATTGAGAGCCTCTGAAACAGTGGGTGTGTGGTTTGTGTTTTTATATGAAGGCAGTGCTGTCATGTGTTCTGGAGGGTTATGTGTTCCATGTAGTGTGGTGCAAGTGTTGACCGTCTCCTCTTGACCAACTATTCTGGTCTTGGCTGGAGAGTATGTGGCTTCCAATTTGGATGTATAAGTGCATCTCTTACAAGTCTGAGTGTACAGAGGTAAGTGGTGAGGGTTGTCAGTGTACATGAGGCAGTTGCTACATTGCCTCAGGATGGCCAAGTTCAGCAGGTTAATATGTGAAAGCACAGGGAACTGATCTGTAGACATGCCTGGAGGGATGGCCATTAATAATAATTACCGGAGTTGTTTCCTCATAGAACACTTAGTGCCGTTAGCACTTTTGTGTGCTAAAATACTTGCTAGAAGGTGTCTGGTAAAGTGCTAAAGTAATAAGCTATTGAAATTGCAGGAGAGGAGAGAACTAGCATATCTAAGTGAAAAATTGAGGAGCAGACCTGGGCAATACTCAGAAGCTAGCATACAGTCCTGGATATAGCAAATCTGTATCTGGATTAGACTAGTTACAGGAAAGTTAAATAACTAGTACTATTTTAATAGTCAAATGTCTGGTATATTATATTTGTCTCCATGGTAGTTTATCTGGTGTACAATGGATGTGTGAGTGCATATCACATGTGCAACCACCCATGTATACACGTGTCCCACACAGTATACTCACACCCCTTGCTACTGTAATGACAGCACATATAGGCATGCTATGTAATGGAAATAATATACTCCTGGCCTGCAACAAAATATACAGCCCTTGCACCCAGGAACCTGTACACAATAGTCAAAGCATATAACCACTAAGCCAACTGAGCTGTACTATTTTAAGATGTTTTCAACCACAGCATGCAGTGGAGTCAGTTTATCATAAGGAAGGAAGACTGTGGAATCAGTAATGATTTAGTTGTCAATAACTTTCAGAACTGTCAGAGCCAAGAGTACCTTTGTACAATTCTGGACAAAGCCAGATGAAGTTGGGGGACCAGTCTATGGACATACAAACACATTGGTAATGATACAAAGGGACCCATGCCACTGACATCTGCTGCCCCCCTACACAGTACAACTAATAAGTACACAGTACACTGCTACAAATTCAGGATAGGCCATAAACAATGGCTAATCATACACTAACCTTGTAGCAATATAACTAAAATGACTGAAGATAGTAAAACAACAGACAACCAGCCATCAATACACACAAATGTTTTAATGTGTTTTGCCATCAGGTATTACATTACAAAACATATTTCCCTTAAATACAGGAAGCAATTGACACTTCATTACGTATGTTCTGAACCAACCTCCAGTTATACTCCTCAGTTAACCCTCTAGAGGATACAGTATCAAATGATACAATGTAAACTGATTCTTCACATAACAATGGTTCTGTTATAAGTGTTCGATCAAACTGGGAAACAGACCTTTTCCAGAAAAGTACATTGTAACCCACTACAGTCCTGGTGGTGAAATGTATGAAAAGTAACAGCTATAGAATGTTTGTCCATGTAATAACTAATATGTCTCACATGTTCTAACAGACTGATTCTAAGGTATGTCCTACTATTATGCAGATCCACCTCTTGACTGTACAGGTTCTACATGTTGTTTTGCCTTTGCACTCATATGTATGGCACCTATCTCACTTAATGTGTCTTATTCCACAACATCACTGGGATGATAGCAGTAATGTAAGCACTAAATACTAATAGACCATACCTATCAACCTTCTATTGCATGCCAACTGGACAAAGCCTGTCATATAAGTGGAGGACAGAGGTCCAAACACAGGGCCATATTTGAAATATTGCTGTTATACACTGAGAAAGTTGCTGGTGTTACAGGGTTGGTTGCAACATCTTGATTCTGAGGGATATGAAGTCAGAAGCACAAATGGATGTTGCCATTTACTGGCAGCAATGACCAGAGTATGCCACTGATTTGCTAAGGACAACACCTCTATGGGTAACACACCAAACATAACAGGCAGTCCTCTGGCCATTATGTGGATAGGCCTACAGTTCAGAGCTATGCAGACACATAACTTTGTCAGATCCATGCAGAAGTAGCATGCACACACAAATCCCGGAAAACTAGCAGTATTCACACCATATAACAGCAATACTCACATTCGGCCCTTAAGTCTGTAACCCTCTCCACCATTTAGTTGGCTTGTCTCCACAAGTCTTGTTGTTAGAGTTATTTCCACCTGTTGTGTGTAACACTCAGTGGCCCTATACCTCCAGGATATGTTCTTCACAGCCAAGGCAAAGGGACAATGCCCCCATGAAGTACTCAATTACTGGAGTATGTTGCCATGACATTGGCTATTGGAAGAACTACCCAGCTGCTCTGCATGCAATTAGCAAGTGAGAAACACCAACTGGTGCACAGGCCATCATCTGGTCAAGAGCATTACCTACAAAGGGCATGCAGACACCTATTCCAGACATCTGTCTACCAGTACTCCACATTGAGAAAACAAAAATACATGGAGCAACCTTCTGATACAACCCAGTGCAGTGTGAAATAATAAAAAGGTATGTGAAACAAGTCAGCATATAAGTGAATGTAGTATGTGTTTTCTAGTAATGGGAAATAGAATTTTGAAAGATTTATGTCTGAGCAAGACTTGCTGTAGTGATGTCCTGCTAAACAGCACCTATGGCCATAGCATCTGCCTCTCTCTGCTGTGACATAGAACACAGCTCAGGACACTAACTTACCCCAGGAAAGGACAGCTCACATATGACAAACACTGGAGTGTCTGTCAAACACAACTGACTGTGCCACTGCTAGGCAAGCTACAGGGATATTGTACATATCCATATGCTACCTGTGAATATCAGTATGATACACATATTTGTCATGTAAATCTAAGAGAAATATATAGTGTGTATACACCTTCCATAACCAGACAACAGGCAAGATTCCACACATGTGGATGGACAGGGATGCTCATAGGTGGACTGCTGCCCATCATGCCCCTGCCACAAGTGCCACATCAGGTGTGACCAGATGCATGTTTTGCACTGTCATGGAGGCACAGGCACATGTCAAATCTAACACTGGGCATATTCTCAGGGTCACAAATGCAACTCTTCATGCTATGTGTGACAACATCCTTGATCTTGGAGATGCCCACCGTTATTATGCTGAGGTCATATATAGACGGTTGGGTGAGATGGTGGCAATCCTCGACTGTGGGATGTCTGTGCCACACCATGTGGTGGGAGTTAGGCATCAGCCACATGGACGTAGGACAGCACATGTGCTGAGAGTACAAAGGTGTAAAACTGTAAACCATGGCCACATTTGTCACTCAAACACACACAGTCAGAATACTGATCTATCTCACACACACAAACATACACACTTAGCACGACTGAGAATAGAACCACTACCTACCTAGGTCTTGCTATTAAAGTGCTCTGCATTTATTGCACACATCACGAAGAAGTTAGGGTGAAGTGTGCTCCACAGTTCCTCTAAGGTGAACAACATCCACTGGCCTTACACAGAATGGCAATGTGAGATATCCTGAGTGAGAATGGCCAGGAAATACTATCAGCTACAGATGTATACACAATGACCAACACAGATACAGCCATACACACATTTGCCACACCTGCGGTTAACAGCCTTGCCTATCTCGTCATTCAGTCCATACTGTTACAGAGTTTTGGCACACAGCACATGCCTTATTGGGCTGAAGAGTGTCATCAGTTACCTGTATGGTCGATGGTGACAGCGGTCCTCATACAGTGGACCTTGGGACATGTACTGGGGGTACAATGGTGTAAAAATATTAAAGCCAGCACCCACCCACATTGGATATAGTACTCACTCATACCCATGATAATGCTATGACAAACCCACAATCACACATTTACCAGGAATATGATTCATACCTTTGCCTGCCTATCTAATTATTGCTATTACACTGATATGCATTTATCACATGTGCCACAGAGCTAGTAAAGATTGCTTCATGTCTCTCCTAAGGTGAGCAACATCACCAGCCCTTATAATGTATGGCAATGTGCAGTGTATTTGGAGAATGGGGCCTCAGAATGCTATCTCCTACAAATATGCACACTCCCACACACTTGCAAACACACACACACACACACACACACACACACACACACACACACACACACACACACACACACACACACACACACACACATTTGCCAGGACTCAGAGGGTAAACCACACATGTCTACTCACTGGTAGAACAGTATTATGCTGGTACTGCAAGCTCAAGGTAGCCCATAGGGTGAAGAGTGTCACAATGTACCTTTACAGTGCAGTACAGCAGCAGCCCTTTCTAAGTATAGCAATGGGGGGTGTAGTGGGTGAGAAGGTCCTCAAAGTATTTTCAACTACAAGTTTGCAAACTCACAGAAAGTGTTATACTCAGTAATGCACACAGACACATTTGTCAGTACTGAGGCTAATGTTTATATAGATATGAGAAGAGTAGGGCATGTAAGTACACTGGTATCATGGCACCTGACATTTGTCAGCATGCCATTTATCAACTACTGCCACTTGAGTGATCTCCAGGGTGACAGTTATATTCACCATCCACTCATCTGAATTTCTCTTGAAGAGGGCCAGGAAGGTGCTTTGATTGACATGTATGCAACATATATCGGATAACGTGGCCAGTGTCTGGATTATGGACCTGTCCTCAAGCATGTTCTGTTGAATGTGGTAATGCAGTTGAAGTATCCATGGCATGTGGTGCATACAGATTGAGGTTTCCTAGCTGTGGCATTTGTAACACAGCTGGGCAGACATGGCATTGTCAGTCAAGCAGGGATTGCCTGTAAGTAGCCAAGATGTGACCGGGAACACTAGGAGGTTTTGGCCTCTTTCCATATCAGACAGTTGTTTCATGCCTAGGGTTGTACATGTCAGGTACACTTGCAGCCTATCCAGTTGTTGAAGGTGTCTACTGAGTTACATGGCAAATGGGCCATTGGACCTGCTGATTGGCCTAATGAGCGAGGAGTAGAGGGAGACATTGACCTCTTCATTCCTGGATGACACACCCTTAGTTACGCAATGTGCCACATGGAAGGGCTTTCTGTCCGCAGCGGCAATGTGGTGGTTAGAAGAGAGGTTACTGTCAAGCTGTGCTCACAGACCTCCTATAAGGACATCTGTCTCCATTGGACTACCACAGATGTGGTTATTTGTAGACAATACATTGATTCAGCAGGGGATTGGGACACATTTCTTGACATTGAGACTAAGGCCAGTGTTCTGACAACAGTTGGAGGTGTCAGTGGCAACTTTATGAAGGATGTTAACATAATCTGGGGATGTAAACATAGTCCCCAATTAGCAATTGTCTGCAAACATTGTTAACCACAGTTCATTCCCATTGGGCTGAATATCAGAGCTGTACACAACACACAAGACTGGACACAGGACAAGAACCTGTGGTACTCCACACATGACTGGCAGTCTGACACCACTCATGACTGTTTGGCAGTCTGACATGGAGTCCACTGCTTTCACACTGTGACTTCCATCTGTGAGCCGGTTTGCAGACCACTTAGTGACATAAGGATTAATGAATAGATGAGTGTGTTTGCCTATGATTCCTGTGTGTGGAATTGTATCACAGGACTACAAGGGCCACATATCTTGTTTTGGACTCCATATTGTTCTATAGTAATGTCACACGACAAATAGATTATAGGACTGAAGAGTGTCCACAGCTACCACAAAAGTGGGCCCTGTACAGTGGACATTTGGTATTTGCTGGGTGGACCACACAAAAGTGTAGCAAACCCAACCCCAAAGGGATATGGATCACAATGTTAATGACACAGTTGACAGGAATAAGATTCAAACCCCTACCTAACTAGTTTATGGCACGACAGCATTAGGAATTTATTGGACACACCACAACACTTACATGTTTGACAACTGTAAAGGTATCTTTAAAGGTGAGTGACATCAGCAGCAGTGATAAAGGAGGGGAAAGGGAAGTATAGTAAGTGCCAATGGCCTCAAAAATCATGTTTTTATGAGTGACATCAGCAGCAGTGATAAAGGGGGAGAAGGGAAGTATAGTAAGTGCCAATGGCCTCAAAAATCATTTTTTTATGACTACCGACACTCTAACACAAACAAGCACACTTTGACAGGACCGAGATTAGAAATCCTCCCCAACTAGTTTAGTGTACTATAGTATTACACATTTATCAGATGTGCCACAAAGCTTACATGTTTGAGAGCTGTCCAAAGGTATCTTTAAAGGCGAGTGACATCAGCAGCAGTGATAAAGGAGGGGAAAGGGAAGTTCAGTAAATGCCAATGGCCTCAAAATCATGTTTCTATGACTACAAACATACACATGTTTACATTTGCCGGGAATAAGATTGGAACTCCTACCAAACTAGTTTACTGCACTATAGTATTACACATTTATCAGACACAGCACAAAGCTTACATACTTGAAAGCTCTCCAAAGGTATCTTTAAAGTTGAGTGACATCACCAGCAGTGATAAAGGAGGGCAATGTGAAATGGAGTGAGTGGGAATGACCTCAAAATCATTCACCTACAAACACACACACAAACAGACACACCTTTACATTTGACAGGACTGTGATTAGGATTGCTACATAAATAGGTATTGGTACTCTACTGTTACACAGTTATCACAAGCACAACAGAGCCTATAGGGCTGAGGGCTAACAAAAGAAATTTGTACAGTGACTGACTGCAGCACATGTTCTGATATTGGGTAATGGGATGTGTACTTTGTGGGGATGGAGCAAAACAGTAATTCCTTCACACATATAACCACAGGGCTCCTATTATATAATCGAAGATGCAATCCTTCGAATGCGTCTTGATCAAACTTGAAAGCACGAAACAGCAAAATAGTGAAACGGCATATAAGCGATTTCTTTCCCTGGGAAAGAAATCACTTGGCCGCCTCCGTTACTTTGTTGCTTTCGTCACTGTAGTGCAATCTCGGAGTTGGTATATTTAAGTAGGGGGTAGAGCCCCCCACATCGGTGGGTGTGGGGAGCAAAGCCCCCCACTTTATGTAATGTTTTTAAGTTCTTATTTTTATTATTATTTTTTTTTTTTTTTGTGGAACGGCGATTTTTTTTTCCCTGGGAAAAAAATTACTGTTCTGAGTGTTTGGAATTATAAGCTTTCACTTACATGCGGTTGATAAATCAGCATTCACTTATTTAAGCGTTTGCTGATTTAATATAGACCCATAGCCACACACACACAGTTGCCAGGACCAAGATTCAAAACTCTACCTATCTACTTATTTGCTTTACTAAGTTATGCATTTATTGCAAGCACTATTGAGCTTAGAGATCTGAGATTTGTCCAAAGGTACATCTAAGGTGACATACATCAGCAGATACTGTAGAGTGGGATATGGGATGTGTACTGGGTGAGAAAGGCTTCATAATGGTACTGTCTCTCTCACTGTCTGTGTCTTTCTTCCCCATCTGTATATGTATGTATGTTTGAATTATTGTGGTATACTGGCCTTAGATATGTGTGTGTATCACACAAAACAGATGGAAATTTACCACATATCTGTCACCTACAGCTGGCTGTGGGTTTTTCTGTCCAGTGTGTGTGTGTGTGTGTGTGTGTGTGTGTGTGTGTGTGTGTGTGTGTGTGTGTGTGTGAAGATCAAACAGTTTACATTTTGGTGTATGTGCACAGACATCTGCAGATAACAGATATCTATGGTCCACTGTGGTATCAGACATGGGCTTTATTTCTCTAAGTGTAGGAGCATGCCCGGTATGACCTTCTGTACTGAGCGTAGGGATCCATTCTCTAAATGTAGGAGCATGCCCAGTATGACCTTCTATATTGCTTGTGGGAATCCATTCCAGGGAGAGTTGTACTCCAGTCCAGGGTTTTGTGTGCTACAGCTACACCTAGCAAGCTATTTTTGCAGGACATCTGTAGATAGGTTGCCAATATGGAGACACAAATGGTCCAAACATGGGGGGATACTGTGTGTAACTAAGTTCCTATTACTGTCTGTGTTGCTTGTGTAACATGTTCTGTTTTAGCATAGATTTTTGGACATATGTACTGTTTTAGTGACATCAACTACCGACAGATATCATTGTTTGCTCACAGTTGTTTACCAGGGAAATACAAGAGCAATGCAGCAGAGACCAATATTGTGAGGCAAAGACTAGACATTGTGGCACAATCCTGCCATTGTGGAGAGGTGGCTGCAGACAACTGAGTGATGGGTCTGTGCAAATGGTCCAGCACCTTGGTGCTATGTTGTCTGGGGATCCACTGACAGATATCATTGTTTGCTCACAGTTGTTTACCAGGGAAATACAAGAGCAATGCAGCAGAGACCAATATTGTGAGGCAAAGACTAGACATTGTGGCACAATCCTGCCATTGTGGAGAGGTGGCTACAGACAACTGAGTGATGGGTCTGTGCAAATGGTCCAGCACCTTGGTGCTATGTTGTCTGGGGATCCCCTTCGTGTGCATTTCTCAATGTAACTGAATGTCCATATCCTGCTGTGGGCATACCTCACAGCTGTACAGATTTGGCCAGGTAATCCAAAGGCAGGACTCATATATCTGGTCAATTTCCCTTCATATTGTGGTTTACAAGCAGGTTTGTGGTTATACATTCATGGGTTTGTAGTCAGGGGAAGTATGAGCAGACATTTGAGTTTCAGACTTCACACACTCATTGATATCCATGCTTTTATGCCCCCCTTTGTAATTCTATCATCTTCCCAACAGTATGGGAGCAATATCGCAGAAGTATTTCTATAGTTTGACCTTTATCACAGCAGTATTTATGGCTTGGTCCACAATTCTTGCACTAGGACTTGGAGAGGCATGCTACTGGTGTTCCTGGCAATCCTTCTAGTTCTTAGTAATGCATCAGTCTGGATATGTGCAGGGTGCTGCTTACGGCTAGGGACACACCTGCATGGGACACCAGTTCAGCATGCTGCATCCTGTGTGTATTCCATAAAATAAGTGTGATGATTCTGTAATCATTCCCAACAGCAAGGATATGACTGATGAAATACCTGTGGCTGTTTTGTTGTGGTGGTGGTGGACCGAGTGCATGTGTGATATGGAAGCTTATGGCACCCGACTCACAGACTCACAGATGTAACTGGGACCTTCTCCTACTCCTGCTTTGTTTGTGGACATCAGCAGTGTGTCATTACTTTATAGCTGTGTCTTTTGTGGGCTGATTGGGCAGACAACCAGTATTTCATATTAGAGGGACAACTAACATGACGCTAACCTCTATATTTAATTCCAAAGGTGTGTGCAGTTCAGAGTTACTATCTAGGCACTGCGTAGAGTACGTCCACCTGTGTACTGTTTCTATGCATAGACCCCTGCTCATAGCCTGTCCAGCTTTCTGACAGTGACACATATTGACATCTGGACAGTGAGTGTGTACAATTAGTAACATAGGTGTAGCTGAGAAGCAGATTGGTTGGCACTGTAGTTGTTGGAATATGGCTCTGTCAAACAAAGTACTGTACTTAGGCCACTGAGACACAACATCCAGGCCTACATGCTGTCCACTTCCAGACAATATTAAACACTCACAAAAAATTGGCACACTGACCCCTGCATATAGTGGACATGCACCAATTATCATGTTGATTGGGACAGCTTAGGCAATCTGTACTCCACTAATATTACTCTACAAACTTACATGTTACTGCCATTTATACATGGGGTTGGGGGCACTGACTGCACTGATATTTCAGTTGCACTCTGTTTGCTTCTATTTAGTATTGTATTTTGCCCTATCTTGCAGAATGGAGGCATATCAGTAAAGTACACAAGTTAGATTGTAATGGCATACATTTCAGTTTCAGACTTCTTACTCTTCAGAACTATACTGCATCTGCCAGACCTGTTGTAGTATGTCTGTGTAGGTCTGTAGGGGGGGCTGCTCACCATTGCCAGCATTTGTGGAGCTTTGCCTGACCTTTCTTTCTGGTCATCTACAACTGTCCTGCTGGGTGAGGCTGGGGGATGGGTATGGGAGCTCTCATTGACATCCATGTGTGTGACCTTTGGACACCCACAGTTAGTCGAGCCACCACATGTACTGTAGTGGGAGTTGTCACATTGAGTACTACTGCCTAGTATGGGGACAATAGTATTTGTTATGGATTTCATGCTGTCCCATACAGCTGTCAGCTATCTGCTGCTATCCCATTTGGCCACCCAATTCCCTTGCATGCTTGCATCCATAGCATATATATAACTATCAGAACATACTACTCCATTCAGTAATTGATAGTAATGGTGATTTACCTTGTGCCTGGGGCAGTATTGAGGATGGTGCTCGAGGGCTGACTATGTGGGACGCATGCAGTACACTCCCTATACATGTTAAAGTATGTTTGCTATCCTTTTTACTGTATATGCGAGTCAGAGAAAGGTATCAGTCCCTGGGTCCCTACAGTGTCAGTGTGCGCTATGTGTTGCCTCTTTGCCAAGGCATAGGCATACTGGGCACACCTCTGTCTGCCTCTAGGGCCAGGCTCAGGAAGTTCCTCCTCCAAGTCCCTCTGTGGCTGTGGTGACCTTGGCAATGGTGGGAGGCTGTGTGGTCCCTCCCCGTGTTGTTCCTCCTGCAGCTATTTCTGCATGATCATATTGTGTAGCTTGGCACATACTATGAACATTTGCCCACATATAGCTGGAGAGTACTTCAAGGCTCCACCAGATATGTCAAGGCAGCAGAATTGTGACTTGAGCATCCCAAACACATGCATTTGTGCATGTGCCTCATTATGGCATTCTTGTTCTGGGGTGTGTGCATTTCTGATGGGTGTCATCAGCCATGGTGCCAGTGCATAGCCAGCATCCCCTACTAGATGGCCAACTGGGATGTCCCCCCTGGCAAACCCCTGATACAGCTGTGAGGAATGCCAGATGTGAGAGTCGTGATAGCTTCCAGGGCTGCCAGGATACACTTGCATGATAATGCCCTGGGCATTGCACACAACCTGGCAGTTGATGGTGGGGTAGCCCTTGTGGTTGATGTAGACCCTACCCCGCTCACTGGGTGGTGCTTTGATGTGGATGTGCGTGCAGTCTATGGCACCCAGTACCTGTGGGTATTCAGCTACATGGTGGAAGAGATGCATATTGCTGGTCAATTCCTCATGGTTGTTGGGGAAGTAGATGTATTCACGGACATGTGGTAGCATGGCATCTAGGAACTGATGGAGTACTCTGGATGCAGGTGCCTGTG
The DNA here is from genome assembly GCF_019279795.1 of Protopterus annectens. Lineage (NCBI taxonomy): Eukaryota > Metazoa > Chordata > Ceratodontiformes > Protopteridae > Protopterus > Protopterus annectens. The sequence goes on along the minus strand of NC_056735.1, from coordinate 644,359,700 downwards.
ACACCCCCATGATATCCCCAATAAGTCTTTTGAAAGTACCTGTAATTGGTATTCCTAAGGCTACACATACCTTAGTATCTACTGGGATGGGTTCCCCTTTTTGTTCTGGATGTGAGGCAAGGCCGGAACAGCTCCACAATTTGCTGAAGTATGTCCCAGTCCACCCTGTAATGCCCTACAATCTCCAGGTCATGATAGGTTACCCTGGGTCTGAACACTCTCCTCCTCCTCCTGGTTCTGCGGCAGTTGACAGCATTATCCTCCTCACCACCGTCAGTCTCCAGTACATACTGATGTATCAGGGCAATGGCACCCCCTAGCATTTTGTCAGTTTAAATTCCCAGGTTTACTCCACAGGTGCAGAGTTTGTAGGGAAACGCAGACTGAGGGGTGCTTCCATACGTTATAGTGGTGTGATGCTACTGCTGCTTGTCAGATTGGCTGTTTCTGATTCATTCCAGCTGCCAGCTTACTTGCTCATGGCTTGGATTTAGCCACTGTGAGTGTTAGAAACATTACTAGTGATTTGTGGATGATTGCCTTTATTCTGCTATTGCCCTTTTTGTAATTAATTTTTACTTGCATCTCCTCCCATTTACAGCTTTGCAGCTACCTGCTAGCTGTATTATATTTGAAGAGCCCATTCTGAGTTGCAAGACTTCCATAGTAGTGATTTCTACATCAGTTCACCTTTATTTTGTGCTGTTGCCTTTTAATTCTATTTTACATATCCTCCCATCTTCAGCTCTGCAGCCACCTGTCAGCTGTATTATTTGAGTGCTTTCATTGGCCAATTGTGGGTTGCAGACTCCCATATTGTTAGTTTGCACAGTGTTTCCCTTGTTCTGCTACTTCCTTTACCTTTTCCTTCTACCCTTCCTATTTCAGCCTGTTGGTAGTGTAACCAGCAAGATTTGTCCCTCCCCTGCATGTGCACACTCTCTTCAGTTTATGGAGTATGAGTACACAGCCTCAGACACACCCACTCTCCTAGCTCTGCTTAGCTAAGCAGACACCAGGCAACAGGGCTCCAATGTGCTTCCAGCAAGCATGACACACCCCCTTTTCATGTTCCTTGCTCCTCCTGCCTGCACGATGGTGTTAGAGCACCTACACGGTTAGGTACAGTCTGACACTTAGTAATTTTCCTGTTCAACTTGTAATTCAGTATAAGTCCCCTCATTAGCATACCCCACTGCCTTTAGCCCTAGTTACTGCACTGTTCCTAAGGCTTTCCCCTTAGCAACCACTGTTCTCTGCCTATGTTTGCTTTCTGCATCCCATTGACTATAATGGCAAAATTCAGAAAGTAGTTCTGCTGCAGTCCCCCCATCTCTATTTCTTCTCCCCCCCTTCCACTAGCATACCATCCCCTGCCCTCAATAGCCGAGTATGACCAACATAAATTTAAGTTTATATTTTATTATTTTCGAGTGGTTTTTGCATGCCAATGGGCATATATTTGGCAATTGGCATGCAAAACCTAATTAATACATGCTTTCTGGAGTACTGACATGGCTCTGTTGTGTGGATTGCAGAAATGTATTTGGTTAGTAACCGAATGCATTTCTGCAAGCTACACTGTTGCAGCACGGAACATGCCACTTTGCTGGATCGCTAATCAGGCTAATTTGCATGATTTTCACCAGCAAATGAGCTCATTAGCATCCCGCACAGCTTTCTGTGTAGGAACAGGGTAGGGCCGCTTGTGCATGTGAAAATGACACTTACCTGGATCGCGAGGCAACCATTTTTCATACAGCAGCTCTTACACTGTTCCTGCATGGAAAATCTCCATTCGAGAATCCAGGGAAAAGACTTTTTCAACACGCACTCATTTTTAATATTTGAATAGTTGGGTGTGTGGTACAACACAATATATAAAATCTGCTGTATAACTCTTTTGTCATAAATATTGTAAAAAAAAAAACTTTTATGTTGCAACCAAGTGACTGCTCTGAGAAGCAAAAAGTTATTGGAGATTCAAATAACTTTTTATAAGCATAAAGTCCACAGTTTAACTGTTAGTAAATGTGTCACAGTGTGCAAGATACTGTAGTATTCTGCATTTTGAAGATGGATGGTTGCATATGGCTGTAGCTTCTTTAATTTTTTTTGCTTGTAAGTGTTATGGATGGCATGATAATGTATGGTATGGTATGGTTGTAGCTTATTTAAATTTTTTTTGCTTGTTAGTGTTATGCATGGTGTAGATCAATGTGTATTTATACTTTGAAGAAACTTTCTAGGGCCTTGTGCAACTGTATAAATACTGAGCATGTGCGAGTCTGACTGTCATTTTGTAGTAAGCTGTTGATCTATAAGCATGCCTTTCTGTGTAGTCTGTCAATCAGTTTGTTTATATTTTGATAAAACAAGAAGAAAGTGGTGGAACCAACAAGCCCAAAAAATATAAATAGTATAAAATGAAAAGGCGTGGTGGCTAGAGAGTAAAAACACACTTTTATTACCAATAAAATAAATAATTTAGGTAAGCGCTTTCGAGGTAACCCTCTTCTTCAGACTTTAATAAAAACTTCTGCAAGAATTCAGTTTAAATACAAATAACAACCAATAAAAACACTTAATGAGAATTAATGTGGCAACCCTCTTTTTCTTAAGAGAGGTTTTAAAGAAACAGCGCTGTTCAGGCCAGGAGAAACATAAGCCTTAAAATCCACAATCCATCTCAACTCTATATATTCAGTTTCATTACGTAGATCTCCTTCTCTTAAGCTCTCATTCATTTTTTGTAATACTAAGAATTTAAAGTTGTGCTGTGTGCCATCATCTGATACATGTTTAGCCAGTGCAGTTGTTGATTTATTATTACATATGTCATTCAGATGTTCCATGACCCTCTCCTTCAACATACGATTCGTTATACCGATATAAAATGCACTGCATGAGTTACACTTAGCAAGATAAACTATGTTCTTAGTACAACAGTCTGTAAAGAAAGAAAATTCTACTGGTTTCAAGTGTACCAGATGCACAACCATACAGGTTGACCATATGTTGCAACAAATCTTGCAAGCCCTGCATGTATATGTTCCTTTGCGCTGTGAAATAAACCTTTCACTTGTTCTATTGTTCTTATAACATAGCCATTGCTTCAAATTCTTACTGTTTTTAAAACTAAAGCTGGGAGTGGACCCTACAACCCTACTAATTTGAGGGTCTGTGAGTAAAATAGGCCAATTCTTTTTAACTATCTCACAGGTCCTATTAACATCAATGGAAAAAGTTAAATACAGCTTATTCACCATCTCAGCACATTTTCTCCCTTCATCATGTACATTTGCAGGGAGTTCTTCAGAGAACTGATGGAATATTCTGCAGAAGATTTTATTAAGGTCTGAAGAAGAGGGTTACCTCGAAAGCGCTTACCTAAATTATTTATTTTGTTGGTAATAAAAGTGTGTTTTTTACTCTCTAGCTACCACGCCTTTTCATTTTATATTGTTTATGTTTTGTACTGCTGCTATCCATCCTGATGTGTCTCTGTGTAATAAAGCATGTACATGAACTACCCCACCTGTTCGTCTTTAATGGGAAACAAGACAGGCAACATGGTGTCAGAATGGGATGCAGAAATCCAGATTCTGGGCTGAAAAGGTACTCAGTTAAATGTAAAGGAATATACAAGAGTGGATCATCCTCACTACATGTATAACTCCCCAAAACAGGTCAGAAACAAATTTCTGGTGTCAAAGCTTACTTAAAAGATTTCTTATTCACAAAATATAAAATGAAGCACTCAGAACACTATAAACAATTTTATAAGTAAATGAAATGTCCAAAACTGCTACACATTGAGAAAATATTCAAATAATTATGGAAAATGTTTGAAATAAAGTCCAAATCACATAAAATTAATAAAATAAGGAAAATTACTGCATTTTTTTCAAAACAGCTTATAGCACATACTTTTTTCGCATTGATTAAAGCTATTCAAGATATCCAAAGTGTATGAAGAGTTCACATGATTGTGCAGTATTACAGTACAGTTATTTCACAAAATACAGCCATTTCAAAGCATATTTCGCAAAGCACAGTATTTCAAAGAGTTTATTGTACATTTGAATGTTCTTACAAGTACTCGCTGTGTGTGCATGTTTGTACATAATTACAAGGGCCATTTTCCCAGTATGTTTAAGCATACTTTGTTGGCATGGCTGATGGATTTCGAAAACCTGGTCCCCTTTTCTTTGACAATAATATTGCAGAGAACTGGAGAGTGTTTGAGCAAGAGTACGATATTTTCATACAAGCTGCATTTTCTGATAAAGATGACCAAGCAAAAGCATTTAGTCTTCTTAATTTAGCTGGTTCAGAAGCCATAGAAAGAGGACATTTATTTATATATATGTACCTGCTGTATTTGCAGGAAAGGGGGAAACCAGCATATAGTGGTAATGGCTGAGTTAAGGGAAGACCCTGAGTGCTTAAAACATAAAATTAGAGAAATGTGTAACCCCCCCCCCAAATTAATATTACAATGGAAAGGCACTTATTTTACACAAGAGCTCAAAAGCCTGGGGAAACTTTTGAAGCATATATAACTGACTTGAGAAACAAAGCTAATACATGCAGATTTGGTGATTTAAAGGATGAGTTGATAAAAGACAGACTTGTATGTGGTATTAAAGAGGATGCTGTGAGAAAGATTTTGCTTTGTGACAGTAATTTAACTTTGAATAAGGCCATTGAGATTTGTCAGATATATGGGCTTACAGAAAAGCACACAAATGTGCTTACAAATGATAAATACATGCTTCCAGTATCTTCTAGTGCTCATGTTGATAGTATACAGCACGTGGTTAAAAAAACAGGCCCAAGCACATAGCAGCTGCAGGGAGACCTGCAACAGTCCCTGGGAAACCCCATGGCTTTCTAGCAAGTTTGGAGGTGCACTCTGGAAATCACACAGTCTCAGTGAAGCATAAGAGTGAGTCAGCAAACTTAAAGCATGTGCCTCTACCCAGTTTTATAGTCAACTGTCATAATTTTGGTGGCAATCATGTGTCTAAAAGAGAAAAGTGCTTAGCTTTTGGTCAACAATGCTACAAATGCAATAAGTAGAATCATTTCAAAAGGTTTTGTAAATCAAATAAGGGCCATTCTTTCATTAAAAGAGAACATTCAAAGAGACAAGTTGATCAGTTAGTAAGCTGTGATCCTACTTTTTATGTTGATGGTGTGTCAGTGCTTAATGAAACAGTCAATACAGTAGATTTATTGGCAAAGAATGAAGTATTTTGTACTGTTCAGATAAATGGGACACCCACAGAGCTCAAAGTAGACACAGGTTCAAAGCGCAATGTTATGTCAGCAGAAACATTTGCTAGAGTATGTGCGGATGAAAAGCTTGATTTGGCAAAGTGTGTGAAGCTTGTTGCATATGGTGGTGAAGAAATCCAAACTGAAGGTTCAGTAGTGTTTTCAAGTTACTCTGCTGGAAACAGCTATGACTTGCAATTTTACATGGTCGAAAGGCATGTACAGTCATTATTAGCCCTCAGAGACCGTTTGAAAATGGGACTACTTTCATTTCATAATGAAGTTTACAATCTGAACAAAGAACTGAAAAGATGCCATCGTCCAGTGCTTACAGTCGAAGATGTCACTGCTCTTATTCTAAATGCCACTGTTTTTTCTGTCTTAGATGCAAAGAGTTAATTTTGGCAAATTTTGCTAGAACGAAAATCCTCATTGCTAACTACCTTCAGTACTCCATTTGGTAGGCACAGCTTTTTGAGATTGCCATTTGGGATAAATTCTGCCAGTGAAGTCTTCCAGTGTGCAATGAAGCAAATGTTTTCTGGGTACCAGTGTGCTATTATAGTAGATGATAGTCTAATAGGATGATATTCTAGTAGTAGATAATGGTGAAGTTGAGCATGACAGAACATTCTGGAAAGAGCAGGTGAAGTGAATCTTAAGCTGAATCCTCAGAAGTGCAAATTCAGGCTACGAGAAGTTACTTATGTTGGTCATTTATTTACCAGTTCAGGCTTATGACCAGATCCTTCCAAGCAAACAGCAATTCTTGAGATGCTAGCTCTAGACAATGTTCAAGCTTTACAACATTTTCTTGGCATGCTTAACTACCTAGGCAAGTTTATTCCAGACTTGAATCAACTATCAGCACTGTTTAGAGAGCTGACATGCAAAGATGTATCTTGGCCATGGTTAGAACAACACCAGAGAGCATTTCATGTCCTGAAACAGAGAATTGCCAGTCCACCAACTCTCAAATACTATGATGTTCACAAACCAATTATTCTTTCTTGTGATGCTTCAGAATTTGATCTTGGAGCAGTTATTCTTTAGTAGGGTAGGCAAGTAGCCTATGCATCCAGAACTCTAACCCAAACTGAAATGTACTATGCCTAGATAGAGAAAGAAGTCTTGGCAATTGTGTTTACATGTTTGAAGTTCCATGATTATATTTATGGTAGACCTATCCAGATGGGAACAGATTACCAACCTCTAGTCAGTATTTCGAGAAAGCCTATGCATACAGCTCCAGCCAGATTTCAACGATGATGCTCATATTGCAAAAGTATAATTTCAGTCTTGTCTACACGGAAGGCAAACCTCTTTATCTTGCTGATACTTTATCCAGATCACCCAGAAATACCACTGAACAGCATGAAAATGAGAAACTTGATTTTGAAGTTGTGGAAGTGAGAAATTTTTCTTCTACACATCTTGATGAGCTTAGAAGTCATACAGTATCAGATCTAGTTCTTCAGAAGCTCAACTACTTTATCAGTCAAAGATGGCCTTCAAAGCAATCTTGTTTACCAGTAGAAGTGCAACCTTATTTTCCTTACAGAGATGAGATTTTGTCTGACAATTGTATCATCATGATAGGTCCTAAAGTAATTGTTCCAAAGTACTTACAACAAAAGCATATTGCCATTTTGTATTGTGGCCACCCAGGAACTGATTCTACCAAAAGAAGGGTGAGAGACCTAGTATTTTGTCCTTCTATGTCACAGGACATTGAGAGAGTACTTTCATCTTGTTCTGTATGTAAATAGTACTAAGCCACATCAAAAGAAAGAACCAATTCAGCTAAACCATATTCCTGAACTACCTTAGTCAACAATAGCTACAGACATTTTCTGAATAGAATGGTCAACATTACTTGGTGTTAGAAGAGTCTTATTTAAACTGGTTCAAGAATGACCTGCTTCCTAACCTAGCATCCAGTACTGTCATTATTAAGATGAAACGTCATGTTGCAGTGGTTGGTAGTCCAGACAAAGTTATTTCTGACAATGGTACACAGTTTACAAGCCATCAGTTCAAATGATTTGCTGATGAGTGGGACTTTACTCATGTCACGAGTAGCCCTGAGTGCCCACAGTCAAATGGTTTGGCAGAAGGTGCAGTTCAAAGTGTGAAACAATTTCTAGAGAAGTTGAAATGAGACAATAGTGATGTTTTCTTGAATCTCTTGAATCTCAGAAATGTTCCTCATGATAAACATCTTGGTTCTCCTGCACAGAGACTTCTATTGAGACAAACCAGAACCGCACTACCAATTAGTAGTTTATTGGTTCCATGTGTCAAGACCAACAGATCAGTGAAAGCCAATCTGTTAAAGAAGCACTTATCCCAGAAGTCCTATTATGATAAGACCAGCAAACTGCTCAATCAATTACAACAAGGGGAGATAGTGAGATGCAAACATCCATAGGTTTTGATAGGATTGATGTCATGAAAAGTGTATGTTCAGAGCCAAAATCATACATTGTGGAATTGCAAGGAGCAGAATTTAGGTGCAATCAGAAACATTTAATCCCAGTGTCTGAGCCTTGTATTGCAGTATCATGCCTGCAAGAAAGACTCTATATCTCAGAGCGAGTTATCCAGTGTTCCAGTTCCAGAAGATGTTCCAGTAAATATCCCTGTTCCTGAGAAAAATCCTGAAACTCCTGAAGCAAGTTGTTCACCAATGACTGTCCCTGTTCCTAAACTCAATTCTGATTGCTATATCACTAGATCAGGTCACATTTCCAGACCATGTTCCAGTTACATGGTGACTTGGACATAAGGACATGAATGTTGTGTTTATTTTTTATTATCTATACCATTGCATGTTGCTTTTCAAATGTCATTATATCATGGGCAATTCATTTAAGAGGGAGGATGTAGATCAATGTGTATGTATACCTTTAAGAAACTTTCTAGGGACTTGCACAAGTGTATAAATACTGAGCAAGTGTGAGCCTGAATGTCGTTTTGTAGTAAGTTGTTGAGATGTAACCATGCCTGACTGTGTAGTCTGTCAATCAGTTTGTTTATATTTTGCACTGCTGCCATCCATCCTGATGTGTTTCTGTGTAATAAAGCATGTAAATGAACTACCCTACCTGTTTGTCTTTAATGGGAAACAAGATGAGCAACAGATGGCATGATATAGTATGATATGGTATTTATGATGCAAAATAAAACAGAGATGCAGACAGCTGTAAAATCCAGGATAGGCCTTTACTGAGTGCAAAACACAAGCGCTTTCACAATCTAGCTTCTTCAGGTGTAACAAAGCACTTAAAACAGACACACCTATATACTCACTGCATGTCACATGTCTGAAGTCATATGACTAAGCATCACTAAAGCAAATCCTTTAAAGCTAAACTAACATGAATTATATTCTGACTAACTAGATGTAAAAAACAATATTTATACAAGACAATGATAAGAATTGCGATGACAAAAAATACTATGTTCCTTCCTAAATAAATACATATAAATATATAAACACTATATATCAATAAATAATATATTTTAATAACCAATTCCTAACCTGCAAAAAACAAATAAATAATTCATATGTCAAAGTTTCATATATAAAAACACATATACATAAACCTATGACTTTATCTGCGAAGAGGCCTCATTTTAAGTTTCGGTCTCAGGGGAATACATTCATTTAGGCCATGTCCTTCTGTACCCATCAATTTAGTTATCCACGACTTCTACACTTTCTGTCCTGTTGCAGATATCTCCCCTTCTTATATTCTCCTGCAACAGGGCTATGACTCTGAATCTAAAAATGTGGGTCATATCAGTATTCATAACGTGTCTGGCTAAAGCATTCACCTTATTACCCTTCCTAATATTATAGACATGCTCTCTGATGCGTTCCTTTAAACTCCTATCTGTCTTCCCAATATAGAATTTGGCACATACACAGCAATTGGCTAAGTAAACTACATGTCTGCTCAGACAGTCAGCTCTAATGTCAAAATGAAAATCTCGATCCAAATCTGGATGGTAAAAGCGATCACTAGTGTCTATATATTGGCACCAATTGCAACTGCCACAAGGTCTCGTCCCTCCTCTACCATTGCTCGTCTGCCCATCTCTCGGATAACAGATTCTCCTCTAGTGATCGCTTTTACCATCCAGATTTGGATCGAGATTTTCATTTTGACATTAGAGCTGACTGTCTGAGCCGACATGTAGTTTACTTAGCCAATTGCTGTGTATGTGCCAAATTCTATATTGGGAAGACAGATGGGAGTTTAAAGGAACGCATCAGAAAGCATGTCTATAATATTAGGAAGGGTAATAAGGTGAATGCTTTAGCCAGACACATTATGAATACTGATATGACCCACATTTTTAGATTCAGAGTCATAGCCCTGTTGCAGGAGAATATAAGAAGGGGAGATATCTGCAACAGGACAGAAAGTGTAGAAGTCATGTGGATAACTAAATTGATGGGTACAGAAGGACATGGCCTAAGTGAATGTATTCCCCTGAGACCGAAACTTAAAATGAGGCCTCTTCGCAGATAAAGTCATAGGTTTATGTATATGTGTTTTTATATATGAAACTTTGACATATGAATTATTTATTTGTTTTTTGCAGGTTAGGAATTGGTTATTAAAATATATTATTTATTGATATATAGTGTTTATATATTTATATGTATTTATTTAGGAAGGAACATAGTATTTTTTGTCATCGCAATTCTTATCATTGTCTTGTATAAATATTGTTTTTTACATCTAGTTAGTCAGAATATAATTCATGTTAGTTTAGCTTTAAAGGATTTGCTTTAGTGATGCTTAGTCATATGACTTCAGACATGTGACATGCAGTGAGTATATAGGTGTGTCTGTTTTAAGTGCTTTGTTACACCTGAAGAAGCTAGATTGTGAAAGCGCTTGCGTTTTGCACTCAGTAAAGGCCTATCCTGGATTTTACAGCTGTCTGCGTCTCTGTTTTATTTTGCATTATTTGTCTACAGTTCTTTGGAGATGTTTCAGTGGGTGTTCTCTTTTTGGCAGGTTGGTTTTTGTTCTTTAGTCATGGTATTTATGATGCTGCAAGCCTGCTCTTACCTGAATTGCTGGATTGCTTGATGCTGACTGGAGTTGACTATACTTTTTTTGGGGGGGGGTGCTTAGCTTGCCCATCGGGGGGAGTGCTTAGCTTGCCCATCTGGGGCCTTGGACCTTTGCATCTTTGAGTTGTTTCTCCCATGAGTCTCTAATGACCGAAGAACTGAGTATGTAGTAAAATAAATGTAAAGTAACATTTTAACCATAATGTGAGCTCCCTCCCTAGTTGGTAATAAACACTCCACATTTTGCCCATTTGTTCCCTCTGCAAGAGATAGTATAATATCCCATATTTTGAAGATGAAAAGTTGACTACAGCTATGATTTCCTTAAATTTTGATTATCTCAGCCATTAAAACTACAAATTCTTCTGCTGAAACATGTTCATAGACAATTATAGTAACATTGAGAAAATTATAATGACATTATTTAAAAGCTGACATGTCCAAAAAAGTATTACAATCCTGGGATGGGTTACTGTGAACAGATATTCCCTTCTGAGTGCTAATTATACCTCTAAACTGTCCATATTTTCCAGAATGTCTGTGATTTTGCTTCAGATGTGTGTACAGTCTTTCACACCATTTTTGATTTTTTTGTAAATTACTTGTTACTACTGGTAGTCAGTAATGTCAATCATTTGAGCTGTATTTATTTATTTAACATTTGTTTACCAGGAAAAATCCAACTTGGACAGAGTCCATTTTCAGCAGAGGCCCAGGGAGAAACACTCCAGATGTATGTCTTTGGAATGTGGGAGGAAACCAGAGTACCCAGAGGAAACCTACATAAATGCAGGGAAGACATGCAGACTCCACACAGAAGGCACCCCAGATGAAAATCGAATGGGAGAACCTCTTGCTGTAAGGTGACAATGCTAACAGCTGTATCCCTGTGCAGGCAATACCTTTTATTGTTAAAAAAATGCATATTTATGCAAAATATGTTGTTATATTAACTTCTTATATGAATTAGAGTAATATTTTAAAATTGTTCTTGATTTTATCATCTCCCCCCAAATTATTTTTAGCTTCAAAATTCTTGACCAAATAAGTTGAACGATATAGTGCTACATAAATTATTTCTGCTGGAGTTACTTCAGCAAATTAGAAACAGAGTACTGGAATAGAGTACTAGGAAGTTCATGTTGCTGCATTTGCTTATCACCATTTTTGTATTTATCATTGCAGTTTTCCTCCGAGGAGGCTAGAAAACTAACATGTTTGTTTGCACATTCAGAAGCTCAACAGGTAGCACACTAGCCTTTGGTGCAAAAGACTGTGGGCTCTGTTCCCAAACTACAGTGCAGCATGGTGGGGGGTACTACAGTCTTGTGTGAGCCAGCCTTTGGGTGAGATGTTAAACTGATGCCCCATCTGCCTGAGTTAGTGGTAGATCATTTGGATGTAAAAGATCCCACGACACTTAGAGTAAGTTCTCAAGTATCCTGGCTGAATTTTCATTAGTCAGTATGAGTAACACCTATGATCTCCTCTGAAAAGAGGCCACTAGCCTAGTGGGGCAAACCCAGTCAACAAAAAGTATAAATAAATAAATAAATTATGGCTGCCACTTTTATTTCATTACATCTTTGTATTCTGTTTTAATGCAACAGAATAACTAAGTGGGTATAGTTACTATGTATCAATGGACCTGCTGCTGTAATGTGATCTTGAAGTTTTTTTTCCCAGAATCCACTTTAAGCCCCTTTTTATGAGTCATGCTAGATATAAGAAAATAATTTTTTAACTTCCATGTAAATTGAATGACAATAGTATGAGTCACAGGCATATTTTACAGATTTTGGAACCTATTTTAATTTTCACGTTTTTGCTTAAATTACCTTGATTTGTATTCTGAGAGCAGATCTTTCCCTTAACAATTGTTGTAAAGCCTCAACAAAATAAACTAGTTGAACTGCATTTTTTAAGACTTTCAGTTTTTAGTCCAAATGCTGACACAACCTCTCCCACATTCTTCCTAATGTGTCAAAGCTACCTTGTAATCCAGGAGCTGTTAACTGACCATTCTTACTTCTACTTCAAAGAACGTTTAACAGACATTTAAAATAAGTTGCTGTTCACTAGTATCTGCAGTGAAAAGATGTATGTTTTATATTGAATGTTGGCAAAATGTGCTGTATTTGTTTAAAATATTTCAGTAAGTCCAACTTTCTATTATTGAGTTTGGGTCAATAATATTTTTTTCCTTTCTGCTGAGTCATTACCTCTGTTGTAATGGTAGCTTCACCTCCGACTTGTTACACTGCTGTACACCAACACCTCATCCAAACCACAATCCTTGAGCACAACAAATTAGTATTTTTTTTTCTGTGTTGTGAACATTGTTATGTTTGGTAAAGTTATGGTATTCATTATTATTTTATAAGGAAATGGTCTTTCATTGTTAATGGTGGGTTGTGGATGGGTTGTTACCATGTATCATATATTATATACTTTATTGGTACAGTGTTGGGTATTTTTCCCATGTGTCCTATGTGCCTCACTAGCTACATACTGTGCCTATTTTGTGTCCCGACACAAAAAAGGAACCCAGAGGTACCACTGTAGCCAGAATTTTGCCCACATTATTATGCTAAGTAGAAATTAATGTGGTAGTGTTTCAAATGTTTGCTAATTATTTAGTAAAAGGACTCCACAAGATTTTAATATCAAACCATTTGCAAATTCACTTGGCATGTATCAGTTTCCAAAACAGGCCTCCTAATTAACTTTAAACATTCATAGAGAATGCATAAGATAATGATCAGTGGTTATGAATGGGCATTTGTTTGAAAGCAGTAATTAAAACATGGGGAGGGCAAATAGGGTTACATTCATTGCATCCCCTGCAACTTAAGATAATAAGCTGCAAATTCACTATTACTCAGAAAAAAAAGACAAAATACTGTACTTCCTTTTCATTTTCACAAAAATCTAGTATTTGCCTTTATGTTTTGTTCCTTGACTTCAGAAAAGTCCTGGGTCACCCCAAAAAAGGGATTATGTCTCCAGTGGGCCTACCGGATCAACAAAATGTTATTTTTGTTGTTGTAGTTATTATTATTATTATTAAAATGAAAAGAAACATTTCTAAACCAGCTTGCTTGAATTTTTCTGATATGAGCACTTCAGTTTCAGAAAATGGAGCAGTTCTCCATCAAAACAGGAGCATTTACACACAGCTTGATGTTAATATCCTCAAGATATCAAATATGTACCTATAATCACTTTTTTGTTTGTTAGCTCTTTTAGACTTGTATGAAATTATATTACTTGTGTAAAATGCATGCTGCCTTGTCCTGTGTCTTGATAGTATAAAATATTGTAAAACTACTCCCTTCAATAGAGATTTTGTGCTTTTTTTGTAACTGAAGCCTATGTAAGGGGATGGCAGTTTCCATCCTATTTCTCACTACCCCTTTTGTGAAAGAAAAACATATCTACACCATTCTACTGTTCTAGTGCCCATCAATTTTGTCATGTTTGCTAACAAAAGTGTTGTGTTACCAGTAATTCACTACATTCTCTAAATATGTTTTATTGAATCCCATTAATCGGCTTTACTGTATCTACCTTCAGAATTTGCATTTCTTCCATAACTCATTATTCTGTGAAATACTGTGAACAAACCCAACACCTGGATGCTTTTCTTAACTGGGTTTTGCAAACATTCCTCCTTCTTTATAAATCCAAACTACTTTTATTCAAGTGCAAAAATAAATTCTTGCTTCAGAAAATGTGAATATGGAAGTGACAAAAGAGACTAGCCACAAACAATATGATGTGCATGCATTGCAAAAGGTAGCACATTCTAAAAGTGAAGCAATAACATGTTATGTGGAGTGATAAAATGTATTCTGTGTTTTCACTTTTTTTCTTTTATGCAATTTAAAATGGGTTCTGTGTTTCACTTTTTTCTTTTATGCATTTTTCCTGTTTCTCACCTGACTGCTGTAGCCTACCAGCTCAGTTCTCACCCCCCCATTCATGCTTGAGATTTCACTTGCTCCTTAATGGCTTTCCTGGGCATGGTTATTCAGCAGACAGGACCCCAGACAACTTGTAGGATACAGTCCAAGTGGATATTCAGTCTTAAAGCTAGAGACTGACATCTTCCATCAAGAGAAATGAAGCAAAGCTTGGAGCCATCATCCTTGAGTAATGACACAGTCTGTCCTAGAGAGTGACAAAACTGACATTATACATACAGGGAATGATGTCAGATGTGCAGGATATACATATTTTCACATGTCCTGTGTCAAATATCATATATGTCACTTTCCCTTCATGAAACTATATTTGTAAAGCTGCTGTTCACCATCTGATGCCAGTTGAACAGAGAGGACTTCCACACTCTCAAGCTGGGATAGAAGAGCATGCACATAACCACATCATCCTATCCCATCCAGCTGATCCTTTTATTGCCTCAGGCCCATTCCTGAATTCAAGTTATCAGTGACACAGATGCTAGACCTGCCTCTGCAGACTGAATAAAAAGTACTCTGCATTGCATGCAAATTGTTTTATGACTTGGCTTGAAAGCATTACAACTACTGAGCAATTTATTTAAATACATACAGCTTACAGCCTACTATTTTGCATACTGATTAACAGCTATGATGTAAACAAACAAACAAAAACAAACGTCTTTATAATTACTAAAACATTACCACCACCATTTTATCTTTCTGAATTCCTTTGAGCCATACAGAGACGTTAGCCTGTCACAGACTATAGTCATAATTTCAACTACCAAGTCAAATGAAATTCAGCTTTTGTAAGAAACTGTATGTTGTGATCCTTACGCAGAGTAAATGTAGTCTGCAAAACAAATTGGAAATGTAATAACAACATACTTTCTTATGAGGAACACTATATTCTCCTAGTCCATGCTGATAGTAGTTAACACATCATTTACTATTTTTCATCTAGTGGATAAACATTGTAGGACAAACTAATTTTAATCTGCGTCTGTCAGAAACTGAATAAAAGTGCAGAATTTTGTATTTCAAGATATTTTTTGTGATAAGAAAAATCATACAAGCATATCAGCAACTCACACTGACATTATTTTTGAATGATAAGAAACAAATGGAAAGCTTACTTTTGCAATATCCTCTTTTCAGTGCACTGCAAAACATAAAATGCTGCTTTGGAGAGTTTTCTCATGCAACGACAATTAAATAAGGCAGTTTCCTTATTCTCAGATGCTTCACATTTGGTAACATGCTTCCAGGATGTGCAAGTTATATATCTTGAGGTATGCTGAGGTCATTTGTAAGGCAGTGATGTGGCTGATAACAGAGCTGTAGTTGTAATTTGTATAAATATTATTATATCATGGTGGACTTATTTGTATGAGGCAATAAATGGCATGGTACCATTTGTTCTCAGGACAGAAAACTGTAATAAGGTATGTAGAATATAATGCATGGTCTTACTATATGAAGATGTTTGCAATTTATAGGGGTATTCAAAAAGAATGTTAACATGACTGAACTACAATAAATAATATGGCTAAAATTGTGTGAGCCACCTTAGTTGGATTAGGTATGCTCAAAGATCATGTTTAAAGTAACAAAATGTTGTGAAGCAGAATTCCTCACTAACCCAATTCAAGTTTAACTTGGACAATTGGACAGGGAACAGGAAATTTCTCCCTGGTTTGGCACCTATATCTTTAGTGGGCACAGGCAGTCTGTAAATGATTTCTCTCCCAGGCTCCTGCTTGTAAATGTTTCATCTCCCAAGCCCCTGCTTACACTTATCACGGGTACCAGAACTTGTCAGAGATTTGGGATGACTGGCTAGGCTTAAAAAGGCCCTTGTGGTTGTTAGCCTAGTAAACACATAAGAACCTAAAAAATGAACTTTTATTTTTATATAAAAAAATGTTCACATGTACCCATGTGCATGCGAACAGTATTTTATGTAAAGTAAAAGTCCATTTCAGTCTAGTTTTTTTAGAAATTTAACTTTTTATAAGGTTTTCGAACACGGAAGTGTCTGCTCTTCATGCCATATTTATGGCATTAATATTAATATGCCAACAACCAGAGTGTATGTCAGTAGTGAGGCCAGGTCTGTTAGAATAGATTAGTGAGATTAAATGTCTGTGAGAAAAAATATTTAATTGCCAACCTGTTCAATTAAAGTTGTTCATCAAACTGTTAATTGAACAGGTCAGCAAATAATTATTTTTTTCACAGACATTTAATCTTGATAATCTAGTCTAACAAACGTAGCCCCCATAGTGATATAAGCACTGCTTGTTAGCATATTAATTTTAATGCCGCAAATATGGTTTGAAGAGCAGACATTTCCATGTTAGGAAGCCCTTTTAAATGTTACATTTCTAAAAAATTAGGTTAAAAGGGGCTTTTATTTTTACATAAAATAGTGTTTGCATGCACAAGGATATATGTGAACAGTTTTTTATGTAAAAATAATAGTTCGTTTAATCACTTTAAACATGATCTTTAAATGTCAAAATAGTGAGGACCTGCCAGGGACTTTGCTGCATAAAGAAGCCATCCATTCACAAAAATCACCAGTCACCTTGCAAGTGAGTAAACCAACCTATGAGAAGTCATATGACTTGGGCCCATCAGTGTGTAGGTTTTGTGCTTGATATGATGTTTATTCACACACACACGCACACACACGCACACTCACGCACACTCACGCACACACACATACATGCACACACACACATGCACACACAGACACACACACACACACACACACACGCACGCGCACACACACACACACACACACACACACACACACACACACACACACACACACACACACACACACACACACACACATACACACACACACACATTAAAGTGCTGCATTTGTGCTGCAGAGGCACTGATGATAGCCCATACAAGTAACACACAGTAAAGAGCAGGTTTTATTTTATAAATGGGGTGATAGAAGAGTCAGAAAGGTGGAACAGCATGCAGATAAACAGAAAGAAGGACTGAGGAAAAGGAAGACTTGTATGTAGGCAGGAAAGGAGACTATTATTTTTTGGTGGACAGGTGTACTTTTTTTAAAGAAGAGTAGAGGGGATGGAAGTATGAAGAGGTTGCAGAGATAGATAATGCAACAATGGCACACACACACACACACACACACACACACACACACACACACACACACACACACACACACACACACACACACACACACACACACACACATAATACAGACAGACACTGACAGCAGAGGTACTAATCCAAAAGGGGATCCGCACTGGAGAAATACAGACAAATAGAGGTTGTACAACTGGTTATGGGGAGTACTGGACAATGAGCAGGGAGCAGTGAGTGATGCAAAACGAATGAAAACACCATGATGAAGGTTAGGGTGGGGAGATCACTGCCTACCAAGGTATTTCAGCAGGGAAACTGGCTAAAAGTCAGTCACATCCATGGCTGACATCACAGGCTGGGTCTGCTACTGCTAGGTGGCTATGTGATTTTACCTGTTGCATGAGGATACACTTCAGGCTGGCAACACAGATACTGAGCTACAGGTCCATGTCAGTTCTAACCAACTACCACACCACAACACCTCCCTCCAGT
Organism: Protopterus annectens; assembly: GCF_019279795.1. Taxonomy (NCBI): domain Eukaryota; kingdom Metazoa; phylum Chordata; order Ceratodontiformes; family Protopteridae; genus Protopterus; species Protopterus annectens. The sequence goes on along the minus strand of NC_056735.1, from coordinate 644,341,730 downwards.
GATCCATGAGGCCACCTCTGTGCCACTTTCTGCTAAGCAGCATATACCACCTATTAGAGAAGCAGCATTAGAGGCCATCAACAAGCCCTGCAGGTTGCTTCCACAAGATAACCTTCATCACCCTGCAGAGAGGGTCCCCTCAGGACTGCTGGTGAGCCAGCAACTGGTGCAGCGGCTATTGCAGAACAAAAGGGAAAAACTTCAGAACATAACACTGGTAAACTTGAAAACACTGAACATATACCTTTAGGACCAAGGAAAACAAGATCTGAGCAAGTCCAACATATTAGAAAATAGCCTTTTTGTAAATAAAAAAACTGCATCACCCTACAGGCTGACCTCAGGACTGCTGGTGAGCCAGCAACTGATGGAGTGGCTATTGCAGAACACAGTGGGTGCTGGAGTATCACTTCCTGCTCTACAGCTGATGCCACAAGAAAAAAATAAAAATGAGCAGCGAGAAACAAAACAACAAATAAAAAGAATATGAGAGAGACAGCAAGAAAATTGCACATACAGCAATGGTCAGTATGATGTGGTACAATTTATTAGCACAGGCCCTGGAAGGAGAAAATAGCAGTCACAAATTAATGTTTATATAAATGGTTGGAAAACAGGGATGATAATACTAGGGATAACATAGAAGGCATGAATGTCTCTGCCCCCCCAAACTAGTTTGTAGGATGGTGTCACACAGCATGGATGGTAACCAGTGTGTTTGTTTATAATTAACAGTGAAGCAAGGAATAAATAATCGTACTGAATAATTTAAAAGGTTAGTGCTGTGGTAAACAGGGTTATATGAAGTTGGCATATTCAATGTGACACAGGCTGGCACAATATTATGGGCAACATGCCTAATATGAACAATATGAAAAGGTAATAGACAATTAATTAGTATAGTAATAATCTAACTGGAAAACTGAATTCCTCACTGCAGTGGTCCACATCAGTACAGTGGTCATGCACATATTATTTCAGTAATAACTGGGATAATAAAAGGCAGTAGCACAGTTACATATGCATTACATAGTGGCTATCTTACAAAGGGAATAAAAAACTATGCAGTGATAATCAGTTTCCTATGAGCCAATAAACAATAAAATTCTGTACTACTACAAAAAAAAAGCCTAAAAGTAGTGGTACATCCGGTTTACTTTTAAAATGTTGACTGCACATAGTCAAATGTGCACACTGCTGAAATGCTTCGGTGAAACCCATACCTCCAAATCTTCAAAAAGTCGACAAAACATCGAACATCGACATTTCCAACTGAGCCACACCTACAAACAAGTGTTAACTTCTTCTTCTTTCGGCTGCTCCCGTCAGGGGTCGCCACAGCAGATCAACTGTCTCCATTTCTTCCTGTCCTCTACATCTTGCTCTGTCACACCAACCACCTGCATGTCCTCTCTCACCACATCCATAAACTTAATCTTAGGCCTTCCTCTTTTCCTGTTAGCTGGCAGCTTCATCCTTAGCATCTTTTTCCCAATATACTCTGCATCCCTCCTCAGCACATGTCCAAACCAACGTAATCTTGCCTCTCTGGCTTTGTCTCCAAACCTTCCAACCTGGGCTGACCCTCTAATATACTTATTCCTAATCCTGTCCATCCTCATCACACCCAGTGCAAGTCTTAACATCTTCAACTCTGCCACGTCAAGCTCTGACTCCTGCCTTTTTGTCAGTGCCACTGTCTCCAACCCATATAACATGGCTGGTCTCACTACCCTCTTGTAGACCTTTCCTTTCACTCTTAATGGTACCCGTCTGTCACAAATTACTCCTGACACTCTTCTCCACCCACTCCATCCTGCCTGTACTCTCTTCTTCCCCTCTCTTCCACACTCACCATTACTCTGAACTGTTGATCCCAAGTATTTAAACTCATCCACCTTCACCACCTCTGCTCCCTGCATCCTCACCATTCCTCTATCCTCCCTCTCATTCACACACATATAGTCTGTCTTAGTCTTGCTGACCTTCATTCCTCTTCTCTCTAGAGCATATCTCCACCTCTCCAGGATCTCCTCCACCTGTTCCCTACTCTCACTATAGATCACAATGTCATCTGCAAACATCATAGTCTACAGGGACTCCTGTCTGATCTCGTCTGTCAACCTGTCCATCACCATTACAAATAAGAAAGGGCTCAGAGCTGAACCTTGATCTAATCCCACCTCCACCTTAAACGCATCCATCACTCCCACCACAGACCTCACCGCTGTCCTGTACCACTCTTACATACTTTTCTGACACTCCCAACTTCCTCATACAATACCACAACTCCTCTCTAGGAACCCTGTCATATGCTTAACATGGGTCAAAAAGGGGGCGAGATTTTGTGGTTCAGAATATCGGCATTCGAGATTTTGAGACGATGTAGTTCAGAGTTCGTGGAAGCAGTTTTGACACTGTGACCATTAACATTTTGAAGGTAAACTGGTTCACCCAGAGACAGTACAGTTGTCTTAGACATGGTGCCATCAGGAATAACTGGCACAGTGACAGATATTAGGAGGCTGCAAACACATTTTAAGTTATGGTCATTAATACATCACAATTTTGTAGTAGAGTGTCTTGGATATACAGCTGTACACACCTTAACCAGTCACAGTACTCATGCATTAGGCAGACTGGAACTCATAGTATGGAATAGGGCTGATATGTTATTACTTTATTGGTGACAATCAGAGAACATCTCCCTCACTCCCTTCATTAGTATAATCACCACACTGTGAGCCCCTTAATGATATCATAAAAAGTGAGGTCACCTTAAACAACAGTCAACAGATCATGCTACTAAGACTAATAGACTACAACAGTGAGAGTAAAATACAGGTAATTTAAGAGTAGAGAAGAGTATTGGGAATATGCATGACATTCTAGGGATAACTTCAAGGTACACATATGCTACTTAGAGTAGTCACAGCATACATACTGATGTGTCTTAATACTCCAATGACCCTGGCAGTGATATGGCACACTGTGTTAGACAGAGAACACAACATGGGCACAGGTAATAAACAGGACATGTTACAATTCTGAAGGAGGAGGCTATCAACCAGCAAGGTCACAGGGAACAGCAGAACATCAGGACCGCTGCTCAGGAGCGTCCTTCGGTCAACTGGTGCCCTAGCAAAAGGGCTGCACGGTGCCCCCCACCACACCACCCAGTACCTCCATCCTGGTCTACCTACATTAAATAAATACTGGAAAAGCGCCCCTGCTAGAGTGGTGCCCTAGGCGGCCGCCTAGTTGGCCTATGCCTAAGGCCGGCTATGCTGCTGCTATGCCCTTAGTGGGAGAGCCAATTTGTGGCTCACTGAGTATGACAGGTTGAAGTCCATTGGGGAACAACTGCAAACCACAGGAAACAGATATGACAGCTGTCATACCTGCTTGGGATGGGGATCCAAGGAGAGGACTGACAGGATATTCTGCATACACAGAAGGAATGAAATGTTGGGCCTGCTGTTTAATGGGCATACAATATGCTGTAGGCACCACAATAAGGACTAGTGCACACAGACACAGACCACATGTCTACACATAGCACCTCAGTCTGGAACAGTGTAGAGCAGTTTTGTCAGGGTGGTAGGCGTAGTGACCCGAAGGTTGTTGTGCAACACAGACAGTCCTGTATTACATACTGATCCATGTGTGTTTCTGCAGGTGTACGGGAGCTGTCATGGCACTAAAGAAATAGCAGCACACTGAAAAATTCAACCATTGGAGAGTGGGTTTTTTCTTCAAGTCCTACACAATCACAGCAGGAGAATACTGAAGAAGAAGAAAAAGGAGGAGAAAGCAAATAAATACTGTGGGTAGACTCATGTGCACAGTGCTGCAGTTGTTTTACAGGGTCACTGATTTTCCATGTGAAGACCAGAGCACAGGACAGAGCTGCAAATAATTTGGGTACCAGGGCAACCCTCAAAAGATATAATCACTTGTCAGCTGATGAGCATTGAAGTAACTGACAGGACACTTATTTCAGGTGATGAATTTGATGTGGGAACTGGACTAGTCAGGATTACGTGAATATCTGCTGAGCGTGCCCCAGTGGTGGCAAATGTCAGTCATGTAGGGCAATGGTAGAACATCAGACTGGTGTATACACATGAGCTGTGCATTATTTTCACTCAGGAATGTCAAGGTTGCAAATGCAAACCTCTGTATCTAAGGTTATGACTGCCTTTTGCATCTGTGGGGCATGCAATTGGTGAGGTGTGTGACATGCAATTGCAATCAGACAGTGCCTAGCTCTTCTGCATAGAGATCTCACACATAATACACAATATTTCTGTTACCCAGTGACATCGAGACTGCAACAGACCCATCCTGCGAAACATGTATGTATGTGTTTATAGTTATGCATATTCCTGGTATGCATCTGTTTATCTGATAAGCGGTGGTGCTGGCCCACTGCAGTCATTTCCTCCTTTGAATTCTCACTCATTTGCTCTTCTGCTGCTGATGTAACTATGATAGCCAGTACTATAGTCTCCTCATTATGTAACTGTTTATATAGCACCATGTTGTGTAGCATGGCACACATCACAGATATCTTGCTGAACAACTCAGGAGTGTACTGCAGTTCACCACTAGACATCTCCAGTCAGAGGAAGCGAAACTGCACCACTCCAAGCACACATTTTTATGATGTTCTATATCTGTGCCAGTGTTGTGATTTATGTTACCTCTGCCTCTCTCTGCGAGCTGTAGATAGGGTGAATAGCATTGTTCCAAGGTGCATGTTGGATCACCTGCAACACACAACAGCAAACACCATTATGAGTAGACTGCTACTTATACTGATGTGACTGGATCATCGTCGGCTCTACGGTCAATAGTGTGTTCACCTACCAACTAGATGACCTTGTAGAAAATCCCCCACATGAAACACTGGTATAGGTTGCAGGTATGTCAGATGTGGAAATCATGAGAACTGCCTGGGTGGTGCACTGATACATTCTGTATAAGACCTTGTACATTGCACACCACTGGGCAGTTGATGGAGGGGACCCCTTCCAATTGCTATACAGGTCAATAAGTGAACTGGGTGAGCATCTTGATAAAAACATGGGTGCAGTCAATGGCACCCAGGACTTCAGGGAAATGGGCTATGATGTAGAATATTTACACAGTGTTGATGTGCTCCTCTGCTGTCTGTGGAAAACACATCCGTTACTTCACATGCATCAGTATCAGCATTTCTTCTAGGAATTGGGGAAGGATCTGCAAGATGGAGACTTGCAAAACTCCTATTGTGTCTGTAGCAGGATACTGAAAGCCTTTCAAGTAAGAGTAGTTAAATCTACATAGGCTATTGTGCCTTCTAAGATACGCATTTCATGTATGCCTTTTTCTTGTACGTGAGGATGGCAGCAGTTAACCAGCTCCTGTATGATATCTTTATTCTGACAGTAGTGGTAAGCAATGCCCTGGTCATGAAGGCAGTGGTATGCTAGCCACTGATGGACCTTTCTGTGATGTGGAAGCTAGTGTTGAGAAACATCATGGGCACTGGCATCCAAAATGGCCACTAACACATGCTGATTGACTAAAGTGAATGCTACTCCTAGCATTTTAGCATGAATGATAAACATGTTCACCGAGAAATTCTGGCATACAAAAAAGGTGATTGCATTGTCTTATTGCAAAATGTTTATATGTTTTTTTTAATCACGCCACCATGTTCGCTTCCACCATTTGCGTATGCAGTAGCTACCATCGATATGTTGTCAGTCATTTCCATGTTATTGTGTGGTCAATTGCATATGATACATGCTACTCTAGTTTCCATGTTAGTGGAATCTTGTTGTATGTATCTCTGAAATGGCCCCTCCCTGTGTGATGTCACTCATCACACCACTTAATGCAGTGCATTAATTGTTTCTGAATACAGTCTATGCAGAAGTAATATTTAGCTTGTATTTATATGCACAATGAAGTCTTACAATATACATTGCCACTTATCTATGCAGTGCATATATTGCTGTGAACTTACACTTTGATAATACATTCATTGTCAAGTGGATTCTCTTTGATTTTTTTGTCATGGTTTGCCAAACCTACATTGACAAGAATGGACTGAGACAGTAGTGTACTCTAGTATTTTTTTCTTCACTTTTCTCCACTGTACTTCAGCTGTGGCATTGGTATTTATATAAATTGAAGGGTGTGGGGGGAAGCCTCCAAATGGGGATGCAGCGGGCTTGCTCCCTAGTACAAATCTTGTTGTTGTATCTTTCGGCTTTTCCCAGTTAGGGGTCACCACAGCGGAACTCCGGTCTGCTAATGATTGGCAGTAGATTTTTACGTACCGAGTTGCCAGCTCTGACGCAAAACCTTCAACGATGGTACGCCCATTCACGCATGTCTCAACACAGAAGACGCTTTAGCTGAGAATCGAACAGGACAACGTCATACTGTGAGGCGGTTGCTCCCTAGTACAAATACTTTTCCATATCTGTATGTATATTTTGAATTTTGTTTTTTTGGTGTTGAAAAATTGATGAAGTGGAGGGCATGGCCAGCATGGTTAACTGACAGCAGCAAGTGGTGAAAGCTCTGTGACTGAAAGCTTTTATCTGCCAGAAAATATCATCAAAAAATTTAAATTTGGAGATAATTGTTAGCCAGTTTTATTCACTAATAGTCATAGAAAAGATTTATAGCTTCATGTTCTTCAAAAACTGTAATTTTCCTTTCAGAATTTCAACTGCTTTGTTAAGAGATAAGAGACTTCAACATGAACCACTCAATAAATGGTATGCAGTGTTCTTGTGTTAAAAAAGACATCCAGTCACTAATATCAAGTATGTAGAACACAGTAATTAAAATGGAAAAACTGGATACCAAAACAGAAAGTTTCAAAGAAGAGTCCAGAAAGAAGAGGAACATTTAGAAATTCTTATGAAACAACAAAGTGCACAAATCAGTAGTATGGAAGAAGCTTTAAATGATAATGAATGAAGAATAACTGAATGTCTCAGACTGAATTTCTTCTAAAGCAACAACAAAAAAGTGGCTCATAGATAGTTGCTGATTTAGAAAATAGACTGAAATGAAATAACATTAGAATTTATGGTATACCTGAAAAGTGTGAGGGATTCAGTATAATAAACTTCTTAACAACCTGGCTGTATAAAACATTAAATCTACCCAAAGCTTTCTCCAGGATTCCGCAAGCTCTGCACGGTGTGCAGGAATAGTTACAGAGCTGCTGCAAGCAATATGGCCACTGTGCGAGCCAGGAACGAGCTCCAGGGAAGTGCACGATTGCTCCTGCACTATTCCTGCACAGACACGGCCCCTTTATGCTAATTGCTGGTGAAAACATGCAAATGAGGGGAATTAGTGATCCAGGAAGCAAGCAGGCATCCATGCAGGAATAGTGTAGACTGCAGAATTGCATTCAGCCAGTAGCAGAATACATTTCTACAAACTACAAAACAGAGGGATGACAGCTCATAAAAAAACATGTATTATAAGGGTTAGGCATGCCAATGGCCAAATATATGTCCATAGGCATGAAAAATACTTTAAAAATTATAAAAAATAACTTTTTTTTTTTTTGGTCGATTTCGGCCATTTAAGAGTTGGGAAGTGGTGTGCAAACATGACCGGCCCGAAAATAAGGAAAAAAGCTGGAAATAAGCTTTTAAACCAAAATCATTATTTTGCCATAATAGTCAATGGCATGCATAACACAAGACCATGGAATAGTGGTTGCTAAGGGGAAGGCTGAGTGTTAGTTTTGTAACCATGCATTAGTAGTTAGTTCTCTGCAAATGAGGGGAATGATACTGAATCACAGATTTCCCCTCAGTGCTAGCTTGCACCCAACCATGTAGGTGCAATTACACCATGGTCTAAGCCTACGAGCCAGATGACCTCATGAAGGGGAGTGTCATGACTGCTGTAAGCTTATTGGAGCACAGTGGCCCGTGTTTGCCCTTAGCTATGCACAGCTAAGGAAGGGGGTGTGTCTGAAGCTGCCTAACAGTATTTACATTGCCTAAATGGATGTGTGCACTGCGCACCAGGTTTAAAAAACAAAACAAAAAAAAATGGCAATAGCAGCTCCATTCACATCTGAGCACTGGGTTTGCATGGTGCACCTTGGGGCTTAAACAGGAAGGCAATGGGAAGGGAAAACAGCAGTAGGAAGGTAACCAAGTAGAACTAGCATAGCTGGCAGGTGAAATGTATCAGAATCAGCCAATTACACAGGCAGCAACCCAGCCCAGCCCAGCCCAGCAAACTACTATAAACTAAGCAAACACCTTTTGCTCTGTTTTTCCCACAAACTCTACACTACTGGTGTACACAAATGGGGAAACTTTACTTAACAAAACTAACAAAATGAAAGGACCTGCTGTCACTCTCATACATCAATATGTGGAAGAGGCTGAGTGTGCTGAGGATGAGAATGCTGATGACCAACCCACAGTGAGGAGAAGGAGAAGAGTGTACAGACCTAGGGTAACCTACCAGGGGCTACATGGGCTGGAGATAGCGGAGCACTATAGGGTGGACAGGGATCTCCTACAGCAAATTGTTGAGCTGCGCCGGCCACACCTCACACACAGAACCAACAGAGGGGAACCCATCCCAGTGGATACCAAGGTATGTGTAGGCTTAAGAATACTAGCCACAGGTACCTTCCAAAGGCCAGCTGGGGATATCATGGGGATCTCACAGGCATCAACATCCAGGGTACTCCACCAGTTCCTGGATGCCATGTGAGAACATGCCAATGAGCACATATATTTCCTCAACATCCCTGAGGCGTTGACGAGCAATATGCATCTCTTCCACCAAATAGCAGAATATCCTGAGGTAGTGGGTGCTACAGACTGCATTCACATACACATCAAAGCACCACCTGGCGAGCAGGGTGAGGTCTACATGAACCGCAAGGGCTTCCCCTCCATCAACTGCCAGGTCATGTGTGATGCCCAGGGCATTATAATGAATGTGTGTGCTGGTAGCCCTGGAAGTTATCACGACTCCCACATCTGGTATATGATGCATCTGTACCAGAGATTTGCCAGTGGGGACATCCCATATGGCCACCTAGTGGGGGATGCTGGTTATGTACTGGAGCCGTGGCTGATGACACCCATCAGAAATGCACACACACCCGAACAAGAACTCCATAATGAGGCACACGCACAAATCAGAATCATAATAGTTTGTGTGTTTGGGATGCTCAAGTCATGGTTCCAGTGCCTGAACATATCAGGTGGAGCCTTGCAGTACTCTCCAGCTGCATGTACACAAATTTTCATTGTATGTGATATGCTACACAATATGATCGTGTGGAAATAGCTGCAGCAGGAACAGCACGGGGCAGGGTCACACATCCCCCCACCATTGCCAAGACCAGCACAGGCACAGAGTGACTCAGAGGAGGAACAACCTGAGCCTGCCCCTGTAGGCAGAAGAAGGAATGCCAAGTATGCCCAGGCTTTGGCAAAGAGGCAACACATAGCACATACACTGACACGGTAGGAACCCAGGGAATGACACCTCTCTCTGACTCACACATACATTGAAAGGGATGTCAAACATGACACTACCTGTACTTTAACATGTATAGGAAGTGTACTATGTGCATCCAATATAGTCAGCCCTCCAGCACCATTCTCAGTACTGGCACAGCTACAAGGTAAGTCACTCTACCTATCAATTGCTGAATGGAGTATTATGTTCTGCTACTTGTATCTATGGTATGGATGTGAGCATGCAAGGGAATTGGGTGGTTGAATGGGATGGCAGCAGATAGTAGACACCTATATGGCAGCATAAAATCCATAACAAATACTGGTGTCAACAAAGTAGGCAGTACTAGACAAGGTGACAAATCCTACTGCAGGACTTGTGGTTGGCCAAATGTGTGTCCATAGGACACTCACATGCATGTCAGTGAGGCTCACATACCCAGCAACAGTCTCAGCTAGCAGGACAGGTGTAGATGACCACAAAGAAAGGCTGTGCTAATGCATCCAATTGATGGCAATGAAGAACAGCCCCCTCCAGACCTACACAGACAGACTACAACAGGTCAGGCAGTTGGATGTTAGTTCTGAAGGGTAAGAAGTCTGAAACTGAAATGTAGTCAATAAAACCTAAGATCTGTACTCCACTGATATGCATGTAGTCTGCATGATAGTTCAGAATACAAAACAAAATGGAAGCCAGCAGAGTACCTGAAATACCAGTACAGTCATAGCAAATGTTTACAGTTGTCAGGTGTGCACCCCCCACAATCCTATGTAGAAATGTATTAACATGTACATGTGGGTTTAATAACAGTGGATATATTGTGTGGAAGTGGACAGCATGTAGGTATGGAGGGTTGTGTCCCAGTGGCCTATGGCCAGTACTGTTGATGACAGGGCCATGTCCTGACAACTGCAGTGACAACCACAATGTATACCAGCAAGACCCAATCCAGCAGACATCCATACTCATTGTTCGGATGTAATATTTGTCACTATCTGAAAGATGGACATGTCATGAATGTGGGCCCAGTCATACACACAGTACACAGGTGGAAGTACCCTAGTCAGAGTATATAAAATGTAATTGTCAAATGCACACACCTTTGGAATTGTACATACAGGTTAGCAGCACATTAGTTGTCTGTGTAGTATGGAATACTGATGTAGTCTGGCCAATCACTGGCAGACCACAAAAGGCACAGTTATGAAGTAATGAGAAACTGCTGATGTTCCCACACAAGCCAGCATTAGGGGAATATCCCAGGTAGATCTGTGAGTCAGCTGCAAGAAGCTTCCATATCACACATACACTCAGCTCACCCCACTATCAGCCACAGGTTCATCACAGATCATATCCCTGCTGTTGGCAATGCATACAATATGCCCCCACGTCTGTATGGGAATACCCACAGAATGCAGCATTGCTGAAGAGGTGTACCATGCAGGTATGTCCCTAGCTATAAACAGCACCCTGCCAGCTTCCACACCAATGGATTAATAAGGACAGGAACTATTGCCATTAACACCTCACACACCTACCCTGTTACCCCAGGGAATCCAGTGGCTTGCAGCCTGGGACTGTAGGAATGACAGAATGCGCTGGCCTGCTACAGATGGCCTGCATCACTACCAAATGCCCTACAGTCCTCTGTCAAAGGCCTGTGGCTCACCCGTACTGCCAATGCATGTTATCTCATGGGATCCCAAATAGCAACATAACACAGTCCACAGAACAGAAATGCAAGGCCATGTCAACAAATCCCAGTAGCATGCCCACCATTTCCTACTACATGAACTGTGGACCAACCCCTAAATACCGCTGTAATGAAGGGACAACTATAAGGATACTTATCAGATATCGCTTGCATGATGTTAGGAAGAGGCTAGAATAACAGAGGGGGGTGTAGAAGCATGGATGCCATGGAGTGTGTGAAGTCTGAAACTGTGATGTGTGCCCATACTACCCCTGCCTGCAAACCCATTAATGGGTGGCTACAAACCTGCTCTTAAACCACAATGTGAAGGGCAACTGACCAGATATATGAGTCTTGGCTCTGTGTAACCTGTGAGAATCTGTATAGCTGAGAAGTATGGCCCCAGAAGGATATGGACATTCTATCATGTCAATAGATGTACAAGCAGGGGATCCTCAGCCACCAAAGTACCAAGGTGCTGGACTATTTACACAGACCCATCAGTAAGTGTCTGTGGCTCTCCCTCCAGAATGGCATGAGTGTGCAAGAATATATAGGCTGCAGACTACAATACTGGACACAGCTTCATTCATCTTGTATTCCACAGGAATATCTGTCAGTAGTTGATGACATAATACATCACAGTGTAAAACAGTACATATGTCTGAATATCTCTGCTAACATCAAAACCATGTAGCACAAGCAGCACAGACACAATAGTTATAGTATCCCACTATCCTTTGCCCATTGTGACTCCATATTGTCAGCTTGTTTACAGATATTCTGCAGAAACAGGTTGCTAGCTGCAGGTGTAGAACACAAATTCCTGCACTGGAGTACAATCTACCTGTAATGGATTCACACATTCAATACAGAAGGTCATACTGGGCATGATCCCACACTTAGAGAAATGAAGCCCATGTCTGACACCAACAGTGGACTATAAATATCTGTCAGCCACAGATTTCCTTGTGCACACACCAGAGTGCACACCATTCATGCTTTTCACACACATTGGATAGGAATACACATATATATCCAAGTACAGCACACTATAATAGGTCAAACATACACAAACAGAGATGTGAGGAAGAGAGAGACAAACCGTGACAAACAGCTTCCCATTATGAGGCCTGTCCCACCCACCACACATCCAATTGGCCAATATCACATGATGTGCCAATGTCTATCACTGTAGACATTTGCTTCTGGTAGCCCTCAGCACTATAGTGTCTGTGGTGCTTGTGATAACTGTGTAACATGACAGTGCAAATCAGTATTCATCTAGCAGTCATATACCCAGTCCTGTCAAATGTAAAGTTGTGTGTGACTGAGTGTTGTGTGTGTGTGTGTGTGTGTTCCCAGAGGAATGGTTTATGGCCCATTTACACACACTGCACTCCCCTTGCCCTACTTTAGCAAGCCTGCTGATGTCATCACCTTGAAATACCCCTTTGGAGAAGGTTTAGCCTTATAAGCTCTGTGGTGTGTGCAATAACTGCATAATGCTATAGTGTGACATACTAGTTAGGTAGGAGTGCGTGTGTGTGTGTGTGTGTGTGTGTGTGTGTGTGTGTGTGTGTGTGTGTGTGTGTGTGTGTGTGTGTGCATAGAGATTAATGGTTTTGAGGCCATTCACAGTCACTACACCTCCCATTGTCCTACTTTAGCAAGCCTGCTGATGTCATTCACCTTGAAATACACCTTTGGTGAAAAAGTAGCCATATAGCCTCGGGGACACATGCAATAACTGTGTAATGCTATAGTGTAAAATACTAGTTAGGTAGGAGTTCTAATCCCAGACCTGACAACTGTAAAACTCTGTGTGCATGTGTGTTGAGATTAATATTTTTGAGGCCATTCACAGTCACTACACCTCCCATTGCCATACTTTAACAAGCCTGATGATGTCATTCACATTGAAATACACCTTTGGAGAAGGGGTAGGCCTATAAGCTTCATGCACATGTGATAAATGCGTAATGCTATAGTGTAACATAGTAGTTAGTTAGTTCTAATCCCAAACATGACAACTGTGAAACTCTGTGTGTGTGTGTGTGTGTGTGTGTGTGTGTGTGTGTGTGTGTGTGTGTGTGTGTGTGTGTGTGTGTGTGGAGATTAATGATTTTTAGGCCATTCACAGTCACTACACCTCCCATTGCCCTACTTTAGCAAGCCCGCTGATGTAATTTACCTTGAAATACACCTTTGGAGAAGGGCTAGCATTTTAAGCTCAGTGGTGCATGTCATAAATGTAGAACAATGTAGTAGCAGTAACTACACAGCTATGGGTTTGAATCTCATCTGTGGCAAGTGTTTGTGTGTGTACATATGTATGTGTGTACCTCAAAGATTTTGGCCCCATTTACAGCCAGTACACATCTCACACCCTGACTTTAGCAGTCCTGCAGATATCATCCAACTTACAAGTACCTGTTGTGAAGACTAAATCATGTCAAGTCAGTCATACATGTGGTAAATGTGTAACATAATGGTCCATAAAGATTGCTAGATAGAAGTTTGATCCTCACCCCTGGCAAATGTAAATGTGTGATTAGGGTAAAATTATTTTTAGGATCTCTCACCCACTACATCACCCAATGCCAGTATTTACAAAGGCTGGTGATGTTCCTCACCTTAGAAGTACCTTGGGACAACATCCATCCAATAAGCTCTGTGGCAGGTGTGCTAAATACAGTAAACAGTAGTAGCAATACATAGCTAGGTAGGGGTTTCAATCACAGTACTGGCAAGTGAGTATGTCTGTCTGTATCTGTCATCAGTATCCTGTGCAGAGGTTGCTGTGATTGTGTAATGACAGGATGCATTATGCGGCAGGTTTTGCTAAATTATTATATTGAGGACCTACTATATGTCACAATGTCCACCTTACAAGGACAATAGATGTCAAACAGCAGAGAAGCTGGTGTAGACAATTCATAGTCCTACATGTGACATTATGGATCGGTGAACAATATATGCAACCCTTGTATTATTCAGAAAACACTCTCCACCCATGTCTCATACACAAACACACTTGGCTAGGCAACAACCACTATATTGGTAGTTCCCTGCATATTGCCCACAGATAGTAACCACGGTGTGATTGCAGTGGACTACATGCCTGTTGACCACAACAGTGCCACTGACATCAGAATGTACTGTGATATGTAACATCTCCTGACTGAGTGTGTGTTATCCAGCAAGTAAAAGGACATAGCACCCTGTTCCATCCCTACAATAGACAAATAAATGCTTACAGTGATCCTTTTGGTATTTTCCCCACTAGACGCCTGCAACAACTGTAGAGTCTGCAAATGTAACCCACAAAGGGAATACCATGCCTTATACACATGCCCTGTATAGACAGATGCCTCTAACTCCACTGAATACCTGTATCATGCTGTCACTGTAGGTGCAGGCATGACCTCAGTTCCATAGCCAGGTCTCACCAAATGAGGTCAGGAATGCCACATCAGAGTATAACAATCTGTCCACACAACATGCCCCAGAGACCTCAAGTACACTTCCACACATCACAGAACATGCATGTGGGACATGTGCACAACCCAGACACTGTCCATGTTATGGAATATAGATCACATACATGGCAGGTATTGCACAGCACTGGCCACCCACAATAGTAACCCAGATGAGTGGATGGTGAATACAATACCCACCTGTGGGGGCCAATCCAGGGACTACACCCCTGAGCCACACTGGAGACCATTGTCATGTGGCCTGATGCCAAGGCATTCCCTTTGCCTAGTCTTGTACAGCCTTCAGGCACAGTCACCTACTACACACCTGTGATGCAATGATCCCATGCATCTCAGTACTGGAAAATGTGTGTGTGTGTGTGTGTGTGTGTGTGTGTGTGTGTGTGTGTGTGTGTGTGTGTGTGTGTGTGTGTGTGTGTGTGTGTGTGTGTGTGTGTGTGTGTCTGTGTATGAAGATTAATGACTATGAAGACATTCACACTCACTACACCTCCCATTGCCTTACTGTAGCACACCTTCAGATGTCAGTCACATTGAAATAACCCTTTGGCCATATATCAGACAGATAATCTCTGTGACGGATGTGATAACTGCGTAATACTGTAGTATAGCAAACTAGTTAGGTAGGAGGTCTAATCTTGCCCCTGCCAACTGTGATAATGTGTGTGATTCCCTGAAAGAGTGTGGGTGTGTCTTCCTTGACACCTGCTTTTGTGGACAGTCACATGTACTACACTTCCCTTATCCCTCCTTTATCACTGTTGTTGATGTCACTCACCTTCAAAGATACCTTTGGACAGGTCTCTAACATGTAAGCTCTGTGGCACATACAATAGCTGCTTAACAATGTAATAACAATACATAGTCAGGTTGGGGTTTGAAACTTAGTACTGGTAAGTGTGTGTGTCATTAGTGTCTTGTGTGGGTGTTGGGGTGATTGTGTAATGACAGGATCCATTGCAGTGTGGGTTTTGCTACATCATTATACTGAAGAGCTACATGTCCCATTGTCGACATTACAAGGCCAACATTTTCCAAACACTGTAGAGATTGATGTAGACAATCCTCAGCCATAAATGTGTACAGCTATGTGCAATTATCATGTAACAGTATGGATTAGTGCACAATATAGGCAACCATCATAATGCCCAGGTACCACTCTCCACCCATGGATCATACACAAACATGCTTGGCTCTTACTCTCCTACTCTCTTCATTTCTTACTTTGTCTCTGTCTCTGTCTCTCTCTCTCTCTCACTCCCTCTCTGGTGGATGTGGAAAAGTACATCTGCTTTGCTTAGGCAGCAGCTTGAGTTTTGTAAGTAATGCTCATGATCAGGTGATGGCCTGTGCATGAATCGCAGTCCCCCACTTGCTAATTGCATGTGGAACAGCTGTGGTATCATTTCTATAGCCAGTTGCATGGAAACACACTCTTATAACTAAGCACTTCATGTGGGTGTTGGCCCTTTTCCTTCACTGTGAATAAGGCTTCATATGGGTGTTTGACAAACAGCATCACAGAGGGTAGTTGGAAATACCTCATACAACATACACTGTGGAGACAGGGCAACAAACAGGAGGGGAATGTTCCAGACGTGGGGACAGAATGTAAGTATTGCTTTTCTACATTTGAAGTAATGTTAGTTTAACAGGGTTTGCGTGGATATGATTTAAAATCTGGCATGACAGCGTTATGTGGTTGAGGAAACTCTCACCTGCAGAGCTATCTGCAGACTGTGAAAAAAACTGAACGCCTCGCAAGTAGGGAATGCTCGGCTGAACCATTAGCTCATAAAACACCAGAGGCCAGCATACACAGCTAATTAATACTTTTATTGAAAAATGGATGTTAATAAGACATGAAATGCCACAAAATATATCAGTTCAAACCAGTTTCGGCTATGTAGCCTTCATCAGTGATAAAGCATTATACATCCACAAAATCTCATGAATATTTATAGATACCACCAGCCAATGAAAATATGGTATGGTCTAACCCTAAGGCTGGTTTCTCATAATACAGGTTGCTAGCTGCAGGTGTAGAACACAAATTCCTGCACTGGAGTACAATCTACCTGTAATGGATTCACACATTCAATACAGAAGGTCATACTGGGCATGATCCCACACTTAGAGAAATGAAGCCCATGTCTGACACCAACAGTGGACTATAAATATCTGTCAGCCACAGATTTCCTTGTGCACACACCAGAGTGCACACCATTCATGCTTTTCACACACATTGGATAGGAATACACATATATATCCAAGTACAGCACACTATAATAGGTCAAACATACACAAACAGAGATGTGAGGAAGAGAGAGACAAACCGTGACAAACAGCTTCCCATTATGAGGCCTGTCCCACCCACCACACATCCAATTGGCCAATATCACATGATGTGCCAATGTCTATCACTGTAGACATTTGCTTCTGGTAGCCCTCAGCACTATAGTGTCTGTGGTGCTTGTGATAACTGTGTAACATGACAGTGCAAATCAGTATTCATCTAGCAGTCATATACCCAGTCCTGTCAAATGTAAAGTTGTGTGTGACTGAGTGTTGTGTGTATGTGTGTGTTCCCAGAGGAATGGTTTATGGCCCATTTACACACACTGCACTCCCCTTGCCCTACTTTAGCAAGCCTGCTGATGTCATCACCTTGAAATACCCCTTTGGAGAAGGTTTAGCCTTATAAGCTCTGTGGTGTGTGCAATAACTGCATAATGCTATAGTGTGACATACTAGTTAGGTAGGAGTGCGTGTGTGTGTGTGTGTGTGTGTGTGTATGTGTGTGTGTGTGTGTGTGTGTGTGTGTGTGTGTGTGTGTGTGTATAGAGATTAATGGTTTTGAGGCCATTTACAGTCACTACACCTCCCATTGTCCTACTTTAGCAAGCCTGCTGATGTCATTCACCTTGAAATACACCTTTGGAGAAAAAGTAGCCATATAGCCTCGGGGACACATGCAATAACTGTGTAATGCTATAGTGTAAAATACTAGTTAGGTAGGAGTTCTAATCCCAGACCTGACAACTGTAAAACTCTGTGTGCATGTGTGTTGAGATTAATATTTTTGAGGCCATTCACAGTCACTACACCTCCCATTGCCATACTTTAACAAGCCTGATGATGTCATTCACGTTGAAATACACCTTTGGAGAAAGGGTAGGCCTATAAGCTTCATGCACATGTGATAAATGCATAATGCTATAGTGTAACATAGTAGTTAGTTAGTTCTAATCCCAAACATGACAACTGTGAAACTCTGTGTGTGTGTGTGTGTGTGTGTGTGTGTGTGTGTGTGTGTGTGTGTGTGTGTGTGTGTGTGTGTGTGGAGATTAATGATTTTTAGGCCATTCATAGTCACTACACCTCCCATTGCCCTACTTTAACAAGCCCGCTGATGTAATTTACCTTGAAATACACCTTTGGAGAAGGGCTAGCATTTTAAGCTCCGTGGTGCATGTCATAAATGTGGAACAATGTAGTAGCAGTAACTACACAGATATGGGTTTGATTCTCATCTGTGGCAAGTGTTTGTGTGTGCACATATGTATGTGTGTACCTCAAAGATTTTGGCCCCATTTACAGCCAGTACACATCTCACACCCTGACTTTAGCAGTCCTGCAGATATCATCCAACTTACAAGTACCTGTTGTGAAGACTAAATCA
This sequence comes from Protopterus annectens, assembly GCF_019279795.1. NCBI lineage: Eukaryota > Metazoa > Chordata > Ceratodontiformes > Protopteridae > Protopterus > Protopterus annectens. Next base: position 644,323,333 of record NC_056735.1, on the reverse strand, counting down.
TGTCAAGTCAGTCATACATGTGGTAAATGTGTAACATAATGGTCCATAAAGATTGCTAGATAGAAGTTTGATCCTCACCCCTGGCAAATGTAAATGTGTGATTAGGGTAAAATTATTTTTAGGATCTCTCACCCACTACATCACCCAATGCCAGTATTTACAAAGGCTGGTGATGTTCCTCACCTTAGAAGTACCTTGGGACAACATCCATCCAATAAGCTCTGTGGCAGGTGTGCTAAATACAGTAAACAGTAGTAGCAATACATAGCTAGGTAGGGATTTCAATCGCAGTACTGGCAAGTGAGTATGTCTGTCTGTATCTGTCATCAGTATCCTGTGCAGAGGTTGATGTGATTGTGTAATGACAGGATGCATTATGCGGCAAGGTTTGCTAAATTATTATATTGAGGACCTACTATATGTCACAATGTCCACCTTACAAGGACAACAGATGTCAAACAGCAGAGAAGCTGGTGTAGACAATTCATAGTCCTACATGTGACATTATGGATCGGTGAACAATATATGCAACCCTTGTATTATTCAGAGAACACTCTCCACCCATGTCTCATACACAAACACACTTGGCTAGGCAACAACCACTATATTGGTAGTTCCCTGCATATTGCCCACAGATAGTAACCACGGTGTGATTGCAGTGGACTACATGCCTGTTGACCACAACAGTGCCACTGACATCAGAATGTACTGTGATATGTAACATCTCCTGACTGAGTGTGTGTTATCCAGCAAGTAAAAGGACATAGCACCCTGTTCCATCCCTACAATAGGCAAATAAATGCTTACAGTGATCCTTTTGGTATTTTCCCCACTAGACGCCTGCAACAACTGTAGAGTCTGCAAATGTAACCCACAAAGGGAATACCATGCCTTATACACATGCCCTGTATGGACAGATGCCTCTAACTCCACTGAATACCTGTATCATGCTGTCACTGTAGGTGCAGGCATGACCTCAGTTCCATAGCCAGGTCTCACCAAATGAGGTCAGGAATGCCACATCAGAGTATAACAATCTGTCCACACAACATGCCCCAGAGACCTCAAGTACACTTCCACACATCACAGAACATGCATGTGGGACATGTGCACAACCCAGACACTGTCCATGTTATGGAATATAGATCACATACATGGCAGGTATTGCACAGCACTGGCCACCCACAATAGTAACCCAGATGAGTGGATGGTGAATACAATACCCACCTGTGGGGGCCAATCCAGGGACTACACCCCTGAGCCACACTGGAGACCATTGTCATGTGGCCTGATGCCAAGGCATTCCCTTTGCCTAGTCTTGTACAGCCTTCAGGCACAGTCACCTACTACACACCTGTGATGCAATGATCCCATGCATCTCAGTACTGGAAAATGTGTGTGTGTGTGTGTGTGTGTGTGTGTGTGTGTGTGTGTGTGTGTGTGTGTGTGTGTGTGTGCGTGTGTGTGTGTGTGTGTGTGTGTGTGTGTGTGTGTGTGTGTGTCTGTGTATGAAGATTAATGACTATGAAGACATTCACACTCACTACACCTCCCATTGCCTTACTGTAGCACACCTTCAGATATCAGTCACATTGAAATAACCCTTTGGCCATATATCAGCCAGATAATCTCTGTGACGGATGTGATAACTGCGTAATACTGTAGTATAGCAAACTAGTTAGGTAGGAGGTCTAATCTTGCCCCTGCCAACTGTGATAATGTGTGTGATTCCCTGAAAGAGTGTGGGTGTGTCTTCCTTGACACCTGCTTTTGTGGACAGTCACATGTACTACACTTCCCTTATCCCTCCTTTATCACTGTTGTTGATGTCACTCACCTTCAAAGATACCTTTGGACAGGTCTCTAACATGTAAGCTCTGTGGCACATACAATAGCTGCTTAACAATGTAATAACAATACATAGTCAGGTTGGGGTTTGAAACTTAGTACTGGTAAGTGTGTGTGTCATTAGTGTCTTGTGTGGGTGTTGGGGTGATTGTGTAATGACAGGATCCATTGCAGTGTGGGTTTTGCTACATCATTATACTGAAGAGCTACATGTCCCATTGTCGACATTACAAGGCCAACATTTTCCAAACACTGTAGAGATTGATGTAGACAATCCTCAGCCATAAATGTGTACAGCTATGTGCAATTATCATGTAACAGTATGGATTAGTGCACAATATAGGCAACCATCATAATGCCCAGGTACCACTCTCCACCCATGGATCATACACAAACATGCTTGGCTCTTACTCTCCTACTCTCTTCATTTCTTACTTTGTCTCTGTCTCTGTCTCTCTCTCTCTCTCACTCCTCTCTGGTGGATGTGGAAAAGTACATCTGCTTTGCTTAGGCAGCAGCTTGAGTTTTGTAAGTAATGCTCATGATCAGGTGATGGCCTGTGCATGAATCGCAGTCCCCCACTTGCTAATTGCATGTGGAACAGCTGTGGTATCATTTCTATAGCCAGTTGCATGGAAACACACTCTTATAACTAAGCACTTCATGTGGGTGTTGGCCCTTTTCCTTCACTGTGAATAAGGCTTCATATGGGTGTTTGACAAACAGCATCACAGAGGGTAGTTGGAAATACCTCATACAACATACACTGTGGAGACAGGGCAACAAACAGGAGGGGAATGTTCCAGACGTGGGGACAGAATGTAAGTATTGCTTTTCTACATTTGAAGTAATGTTAGTTTAACAGGGTTTATGGATATGATTTAAAATCTGGCATGACAGCGTTATGTGGTTGAGGAAACTCTCACCTGCAGAGCTATCTGCAGACTGTGAAAACTGAGCCTCGCAAGTAGGGAATGCTCGGCTGAACCATTAGCTCATAAAACACCAGAGGCCAGCATACGCAGCTAATTAATACTTTTATTGAAAAATGGATGTCAATAAGACATGAAATGCCACAAAATATATCAGTTCAAACCGGTTTCGGCTATGTAGCCTTCATCAGTGATAAAGCATTATACATCCACAAAATCTCATGAATATTTATAGATACCACCAGCCAATGAAAATATGGTATGGTCTAACCCTAAGACTGGTTTCTCATAATAATATATATGATTAAATCAAACATATAGCGTCATCACCATCTAAATACTACAAACGATTATCAAAAAAAAAAATAATGTCATATGTATATATGTAGTAACCATAAAAACATATAACTATGATAAACATAAAAAGTAATGAACATACACAATAAACAACAAAATACAGATAACTGAATGATTAACTGTCAATAATGTGCTACCTTGTGAATATGTCAGATGTACACCTAGTCTACTGTATGAACATTCAGTTGGGCTAGTATTGTTATAAAAACATAAGTATTATATATGGCTAATTATTTAGATGGTGATGACACTATATGTTTTATTTAATCATATATATTATTATAAGAAACCAGCCTTAGGGTTGGACCATACCATATTTTCATTAGCAGGTGGTATCTATAAATATTCATGAGATTTTGTGGATGTATAATGCTTTATCACTGATGAAGGCTACATAACCAAAACTGGTTTGAACTGATATATTTTGTGGCATTTCATGTCTTATTGACATCCATTTTTCAGTAAAAGTATTCATTAGCTGCGTATGCTGGCCTCTGGTGTTTTATGAGCTATCTGCAAACTGGCCAAAGTTTGGAGTCTTACATGTGTTGTGTTACTCACACATTTCCTATCTTTAGAAATGCAGTAGCATACTCTGATGATTGCAGTCAGTACATGGTGACATCCATGTGAGTTACTGACTTCATATCCCTCAGAAGACATATGTCACAACAAACCCTGTTGCACCAGTAAATGTATGAGTTTATCACAACAACATGTCAATATTGGCCCTGTGTTTGTGTCTCCAACCCCAAGTCTGTCAACCTTTGTACATATGTCATGCAGTAAGAGGTGCATATGTTGAGTGCATCATTATTTACTGACATCATACCTGATAATAAGCCAGTGAGATATCAGACAGCTAGACATGTTATGTATAGTAGGCTTTATAT
>NC_056735.1:644259303-644314303 GCF_019279795.1 Protopterus annectens | reverse complement strand
TACATGTCCCAGGAGATCATCTGTCTGAGAACTGACTGGCAAATTGTAACATTTCAAAGGTATCATCTTGTGGAATTTCATTCCATCAAAACTAGTAGTAGATGTGTAAATGCCATTCTTCTCCTCTGTACAGATGTACAGCGATACTGGGGTTGGTATATATAGTTTGGTGTGGATCTTGTTGACACAGCCACCATCACTGGGGTTATTGTTATGTGTATCCCCCTATTTAGTCGGCTAAATACTGTACAGTTTATGTTAACAGGTTAAGTAGTTGTCAATCACACTATCTGCGGTTCTACACCACCCCACACCAGCACACCTATGTTTACCAAGTTAAGGATTGCACTACATTTGGGAAGGGGACATATAACCTACCAGTACCATCGTCAATGACATTAAACTAGCAGACTGATTTACTGATGTGATGTTGTGCCTATTCAGTCTTGGTGGAATGGGTTCACTGCAAAAGTACATCCAACCATTTGTACCGTATTCTCTGTGTATTGCATCAACACCAAAGCCTCTGTGTGTGTGTGTAATACACTAACATGTGGTGTGTACCACCCAGTACACTTACCATTGTCCACTGTAGAAGGGCTGCTGACATCAGCCACCATGCACTCACCTGTATACACCCCTCAGACCTATCACCCATGTGGCACATGCAGTAACTGTTATACAGACCTGTTATTTGTGTTCAGCTGTATTCAGAATATGGCACAATCAAGGTGTCACCACAGTCCCATACTCCTTTTAGGAAACAACAGCAGACCAACATCCTGCTGACACACAGACACCTACAACACAAACTGAATACATTACGAAGACCACAATCAGTCAGTGCTAATAACAGCTATAATGTATCATGGCTGGACAGCTACACATCCTGACATGTAAGCATTAAACTTTACTGCTGAAAACATGTTACACAGCATTACATTGGTATACCTTAGTTCATTCACCCTGTGCATCAGAACCATATTAGCCTGCCCTTCATTGATGTTATGAATGACAGGGATGAGGCACAGGTATGAACAGGGTGTGTTGTGGGTTTGCCAGAGACCTAGGCTGAGCTGTTTGGTTGACATCATGTGTGTGTCAGGGGGTTTCATTAGTAATTGGGCTGTGCAGATGTAGTGTGTGTAGGTATGGGGTTGCCCTAGCTGTAATGGTGATATGTGTGTGTATGCATGCACTCAGTTCTGCCATGTGGCTGTCCTATACAGGGGTTTGTTGGACAGCTGCAGACTATACATGGCAGGGTGTACAGTTCACCATCTCTGGCCATGGACATGAGAACTGTGCCTGCCAGGGGTTTCACGGGCACTACCAGGTACAAGGCCAGATATGGTACTCTCCCCTGACATGACAAATGCCTGCTGGATCTGGGTCCCTCTTGGGACTGGCCAGGGCCATGTGCACATGGCCTGCTGTGTTGTGGTGTGGACAGTGCCACCCCGTACAGTACTGCCACTCCAGGAACGGCTCTGACTTTTTGCATTTCCACGTAGAGCTCCACCTTTTGGTATTGCTGACCTACGTTCACGTGGCTGTCACCCTACTCCCACCATATGCTCAAGCACAGACATTGCATGGGCAAAGATTACCTCCATCTCACCCAACTGTCTATCCAGAACCTCTGCAAAATAATGGTGGTCACCTCCATGATCATGGATGTTGTCAATAACAACAGAATGAGTAGCCCTTTGGAGCCTCAGACCCTGTCTGGTATAATGTTCCATATGTGCCTGTGCCTCCATGATGGTACGAAACATGCGTCTGTTGACACCTGCTGTGGTATTTCTGCATGGAGCATGAAGACCAGCAGCCCTCCTATGAGCACCCCTGCACATCTGTGTGGTACCTCGCCGGTCATCTGGCTATGGCTGCTGTGTCCAGACACACTTGCCATAGTCAACACACTGTTCTGTCCCATGCCACCACCCACCAATTGTCCCTCATCTATGGCCAGTCGTGATGGGTTATGTATAGGCAATGTGACTGTGTGCGGGGATGGGGTGGATAACAGTGGGATGTCAACCGATGGCACAGCTTCAGCCCCTGACTACCCTGCCTGTGCCTCACCATACCTATCATCATTGTCAGAGTCTGTATGGACACTAACATCAGTTTCCCTGCAGGAGGGACCATGACCCACCTTGCCACCTGTGAGGGGAAAACAAAGAAACACACTTTAAGACCTGCACATCATTGCTTAACTGTACACACACACACACACACACACACACACACACACACACACACACACACACACACACACACACACACACACACACACACACTTACAGGTGAGGTTGCACAAAGATATTACACACAGATCTCTCATTACCCAACTGTCAACATGCATGACATATGGCACTCAACAGCATGAACTGCAGCTATAGTCAATCCCTGTTACCAACATTATACATCTCTGTGATCCATGAGTTGTGTTAGTAGGTGATGCCCCTTCCCCTGGAACACACTGCACCCATGTACACAGTATTGATGTGCACCTGTTCAGCACCCTGGCATGTACTGTGCACCATGCCTCACTGGTGTACATGCCATTGCTGAATGTATATATGTGTGTCAGTTATGTTTTCTATGTTGCTCACAGCTCCTATATTTTTGTTCGAGACATACCTGGGATGATATGAGGACAGATGTCAATAGTGAATGCCCGATGTCTGATTTGCAGATCTCATCATCAGCAGTGCATGTATGAGCAATAAAATACAATTACAATGACAACCTTCAAAGCTTACTGCGGCTATGAGGAGTGTATACACCCTTATCAGCATGGCACCCTCTACCCTGATATGCCATGGGGCCACAATACTGCATATGTTAACATTACACAAAACTTATATGTGACATATGACCTGTACAATCAAATGCAGTATCAAACAGATGTGTTAGTTGTGGAGATGCTGATTGAGATGCATACAATATGTGGGTGCATAAGTGTGCACACCCTTAACATGAAGGTTTGTTGCATCAACTGTTAAGTGTATTACAGCAGTCACTATTCCTGGAAGGGGTATACTAGAATGGCCCATTTGCACTTGCCATTATTTGGTCACTCCTCTCTACAAATGTTCCCCAATTCTGCCAGATTGGAAGGGCAACTCATGTGCACAGCCCTTGGAGGTCACACAGTGCCTTCACTATTGTTGTGGAGTCAGGGTTATGTCTGCCACAATTCATGACCTTGACTGTGTGCAGATACAACCATTCTTAGTGAGCTTTGGGTGTTTCCTTCAGTTCACTGTTGCATTTCAGGATGACACCACTCCCCATCCTCAGCCTTTTTGCAGATGCTTGACAACTATGGACCACATATGAGTGTCATTTTGCAGTGTTCCAAATTCAGAACACTATGTGTACCAGACTAGTGCCTGCTAATGAATCGCAAGTATACAGGTGTTCCCTGGCACCAGCAAGATACAGATGGGGATGGTGGGCCTGAGGTGGAGTGAGGTGTTGCTTGTGCAGCACATGCATCTTTATTAATACTTTCTGTAGGTTTTGGACTTGATCTTGGTACACCATTGCACATTGCAACACATGCCTTTTGGGGACTTTTGATGTTATGCATATGCTACCTGTAGAGAGCCCTGGATGATATTCCTGTGGAACAACTTTCCCATCTGATTACCCTAACCCATAGGCCACACTTATGCAGAGTCCAGGTGGTTGTCAACACAGGTATTGCACAGCCAGTACTTGCTAGACATTCTTGCAACTCCATCAGTGTTGCAGCATGTTTCTAGGAAGCTTCCATGACCAGTTTGCAACATGTGTTGTCATTTGTCATAGATGGCCATCTGTTTATTTTCTACATTAATGTTGTCCCATACTTCCCCGTCACATGCATGGTTGTCTGCACTGTTTGCCATGGTTTATACAATGGTGAGGTAAGGCTACATCTCCCAATCCTGAGTGATACCTTTTGGATATGGGATCCATTCCATGGTTTGTAAGATGTGTGCAAGCCATGGCTGCCTCTGTTGCAGGTGAGTGGTCAAATGCCATGGACATACATCTTGGACAGCAGACCATTTCTTGGTGTGACATTGAGGGCCTGTACTTGATGGAAGGTGCATACTCATGAAAAGTGAATGCCGTCAGTACCTCAAAAGCTGCTTCCACAATTTGTTATTTGGTGTGTGTGCACACATATGATTCCAATGTTTGTTAAGGTATGTATTCCCCATATTTGCTGTCCTAACATAGGATTCCATATTACACATTCATTGCTCATGTTAGCATCACATTACAGGTTGTAAGGATTATGGAATGTGGTATTGTGATATGCCATTTTGTAGATATGTAACAGATGCCATTGTAATAGTGGTATATACACTGTTATCACCACTGTATAAGGATAATGTTTCAGGCATGTTCCTACTGTAGGTTATTTGTCCAACCATTACATTCATCTCTGTTCACACATCTTGCAAGGACAAGTTGTTACTTAAATTGCAGGACTCTTACATACCCTTCAGATATGCCACCATGGTGACCACTGTGATGCAGTGCAGTTAACAGCAACAATAAGTGAACATGTACAGCATGCATTATGGGTAGGTGTGTTAAATATGTACATGGCAAACACCATGGCCATAACATGGCCGGTGTATTGGCAAGCCTGAACAAAAAAACACCATACTCACCAGCTACAGGCTGCTGCCCCAGAGGTATATCAGAGGGACCTACATAGTTGTGTGAGAGATATGATGTCAGTAGCCACACCTGTGGCATTGGTACAGGGTGGGAGCAGCATTTCAGAACATCAACAGTACAAACCCACAATACTACAGATTATGCACATCTGTTCATTACTACACTGCAGCAACAGACTATATATATTCTATCTGACATATGCATGATGAAACTTTACAGATACAGATGGATAAGCAACAATGGTCTACTGATGTGCCCTGGGGCCTTACCTGCATGCTCCTCATCCATTGTGCAGGTAGCACCCACCTCCACAATGCTATCAGCTGATTCTTGGCTTTGCTGGTAGGCAGGTGCCCCGAAGCTGGTGAGGAGTTCCTCAGCATGTGTCAGGGGGTGCTAGATAGCATGACCCTCACCTGTGGCTAGCTGGTCCCTCCTAACTGCAGCAGCACACTGATGGGCATGGCAGATGAGGTCAGCGCAGAGATGTCAGATCTGCTCATAACTGCGGTTATGCAGGCCGACATCGTTTACCCTGTGGACTAGCTCATTCCACAGGGCAGTCCTCTCCTGCAGATCATGGGCTGTATGGCCAAAGAGGGTTTGGTGGTGCTGTACCAGGTAGTTAATGATAACATCATTTACCTGGGGGGAATACACTGGAAGGCACTCTCTAGATATGGAACCTGAAAGGCATAAAGAGCAAAAAAAGTTCTGAGGACCTCATACTGCAAGGATATAATAGTTGTTAATTGACATCTCTGTCTCCCCCTCACCATATCTGTAACAATAATCTGAGCACACAACTCAATGGGTATGTTTACACCAAACCTACTGTTGGGACATATATTGTATTGTAAGACAAATATTGAAATGTGTTTCTAGTCATGTTCCATGTTGAAACACTTTCATTGGTGGCCTGTCGCTAACAATGTCACCTGCATGCCATTGAAAGGGCCACTATGGTTCCATATATGCATGTGTTCTGTTTGCTATGCGTCTGTTCCAAATGTGTTTTGTGTTAATGGGGATATATATGCATGCTGTTATAACTAATCCTGGATTATGTGGACTATTACTACCCACATATGTTCTAAAAATGTGACACAATAGCATGTTTGGGAAGGCTGTTTCCAGCAAAACCATCTCTCCCACCTCATCTGGCCATGTTGTGAATAAAAGAGATAGAAGGCACAACAGCCGACGTAGAAGTGTTGAAAAATCTCCTATGTTGCTGCCAAGGTTCAAAAACAATAATATCCAAGGTCCATAAACGTAAAAACAGGTTTATTGAAAACACAAATAAAACAACGTCGACCTAGGTTTCGTTCGTGTAACGAACTTCTTCAGAACAACCAAATGTGATGTGGAACTTCTTTAAATATCTACCAAACCAACAATGAATGGTACCAATTTTCCAATTAATTGCCCATTAACAAGTTCTGAACTATTTCTTAACTATTTCTTAAAGGAAACCTTGAAAAAAACAGCAAGTAATATAGATTTTATATTCCCATGATTTAAAGGCAGCAAAAACATATTCAAATAATGTGTCTAGCAATTGCCTATATACTTGTACAACTTGTATAAATGTATTTATAATATGTGAATACCGTACATATTATTTTATTAAAATAATAAATCCTAAGATGAATTAAATACAAATAAAGTTGTATATATATTTGTGCTCTATATTATGTACAATTGTCACCCATTACTAATCATATACCACATATACTTACATAATATCAATACAATTTAAAGATTAAATGAATTTTAATTTTAATTTTAATTTTAATTTTAATTTTTGGGGATATGAGGGTCTGTCATCCAAATATATAAAAGGAATAATTAATATACAATAATAAATAGTAGGTTGTTAGTTTGTCGTAGTATACCCTAAAACCGTGAGGTGAATCCGTGGGTATGTGTTATTATTAAAATTATATATACAATACTTATTGTAAATATATATATATATATATATGTATATAAAAACTCTCTGTCTAAAAATGATGCATAAATAATTATAACTTAGGCTCACTATAAATACACCTATACTTAAATAAATAAATAAATAAATAAATAAATTATAAATATATTGTGCAAATATGCTTTCTTAAAAATTCCGTGTGTATATTATATAATAATAAAAAATCAACACATATTGCAGTGTAAGTAGTCAACTTAATGAATTAATGACCCTTAATATTTTTTAACCTTAAGATGGGCTTAATGCTAATGTATTCATTAAGTCCAGGGTATTGATGAGCATTTAAAATTATCTGCATCCGCAATTCTAAGACATCTAAATTATATTTAGTAGTCTTACCCTGTGGGTCTAAAAGTTGGTGTGATACACCAAAAAACTTAAAACAATGATTTCCACATTGGTTTATATGTCTAGCTAAAGCATTCGTTGATTTTTTGTTTTTAATATCCAATAAATGCTCTTTGATCCTATCTCTTAAATGCCTACTAGTTTTGCCAACATAAAATCCTTCACATTGTTGACAAACTGCAATATAAACTACGTTGGTGGTGTAACAATTAATATGTTGACTGATTCTGATGTTTTGTTTGTTTACTATCACATTTGTACCAGTATTTATCAAGTATTTACATGTTGAACACCTACCACATTTAAAATTACCCAAAGGTTTATGTGAAACATTACTAATTTTGACATTCAGACTTTCAAACAGATCCTTGAAGGATGTATCTTTCCTGAATACAAAAGTAACATGTCCTTTAAATATTTCTCCCATAGTCCTATCGGCACTTATCAAATTCCAATTTTTGTTGACAATATTCCTGATTCTGGAAGATGTATCATTAAATGTAGTTATGTACAATGGAATATTGTTACATATATATTTCCTCAAATCAACACATTGTTCCTTTGAGCCATTAGTGAGTACTTCACCATTACTATTCAATAAGGCCTTATAAACTCCATTGCATCTCTTACCTATCACTTCATTTGCAATGTTCCTACAAAAATCTCTAGGATACCCTCTATTCAAGAATAATAAAATAATATAATCTAATTCTTGTTTAAAGTCCACCTCCTCACTAACGATTCTTGCTGCCCTCACCATCTGGCCTTTTACTACGGCCTTTTTCTGATGGTGAGGGTGCCAACTATCAAAATGTAAATAAGAATTTGAGAAGGTGGACTTCCTGTATATATTAGATACAAGCTTCTGTTTAATTTTGTCATAAGTTAATTTTATGTCCAAGTAACAGCTGTATTCAGAATATGGCACAATCAAGGTGTCACCACAGTCCCATACACCTTTTAGGAAACAACAGCAGACCTGTTTGGTTGACATCATGTGTGTGTTAGGGGGTTTCGTTAGTAATTGGGCTGTGCAGATGTGGTGTGTGTAGGTATGGGGTTGCCCTAGCTGTATTGGTGATATGTGTGTATGTATGCACACAGTTCTGCCATGTGGCTACCCTATACAGGGGGTTGTTGGACAGTTACAGACTATACATGGCAGAGTGTACAGTTCACCATTTCTGGCCATGGACATGAGAACTGTGCCTGCCAGGCGTTCCATGGGTACTACCAGGTACAAGGCCAGATATGGTACTCTCCCCTGAGATGACAAATGTCTGCTGGATCTGGGTCCCTCTTGGGACTGGCCAGGGCCATGTGTACATGGATTGCTATGTTGTGGTGTGGACAGCGCCACCCTCTACAGTACTGCCATTACAGGAACGGCTGTGACTTTTTGCATGTCCATGTAGAGCTCCACCTGTTGGTGTTGCTGACCTACGTTCACGTGGCTGTCACCCTACTCCCACCATATGCTCAGGCACAGACATTGCATGGGCAAAGATTCTCTCCATCTCACCCAACTGTCTATCCAGGACCTCTGCAAAATAACGGTGGGCACCTCCAAGATCATGGATGTTGTCAATAACAGCAGAATGAGTAGACCTTTGGAGCCTCAGACCCTGTCTGGTATAATGTTCCATATGTGCCTGTGCCTCCATGATGGTATGACACCTGCTGTGGCATTTCTGCATGGGGCATGAAGACCAGCAGCCCTCCTATGAGCACCCCTGCACATCTGTCTGTGTGGTACCTCAACGGTCATCTGGCTATGGCTGCTGTGTCCAGACACACTTGCCATAGTCGCCACACTGTCCTGTCACATGCCACCACCCACCGACTGTCCCGCATGTATGGCCACTAGTGATGGGGTATGTATAGGCAATATGACTGTGTGCGGGGATGGGGTGGATAACAGTGGGATGTGAACTGATGGCACAGCTTCAGCCCCTGACAACCCTGCCTGTGCCTCACCATACCTATCATCATTGTCAGAGTCTGTATGGACACTAACACCAGTTTCCCTGCAGGAGGGACCATGACCCACCTTGCCACCTGTGAGGGGAAAACAAACAAATGCACTTTAAGACCTGCACATCATTGCTTAACTGTACACACACACACACACACACACACACACACACACACACACACACACACACACACACACACACACACACACACACACTTACAGGTGAGGTTGAACAAAGATATTATACACAGATCTCTCATTACCCAACTGTCAACATGCATGACATATGGCACTCAACAGCATGAACTGCAGCCATAGTCAATCCCTGTTACCAACATTATACATCTCGGTGATCCATGAGTTGTGCTAGTAGGTGATGCTCCTTTCCCTGGAACACACTGCACCCATGTACACAGTATTGCTGTGCACCTGTTCAGCACCCTGGCATGTACTGTGCACCATGCCTCACTGGTGTGCATGCCATTGCTGAATGTATATATGTGTGTCAGGTATGTTTTCTCTGTTGCTCACAGCTCCTATGTTTTTGTCCGACACATACCTGGGATTATATGAGGACAGATGTCAATAGTGAATGCCTGATGTCTGATTTTCAGATCTCATCATCAGCAGTGCATGTATGAGCAATAACATACAATTACACTGACAACCTTCAAAGCTTACTGTGGCTATGAGGAGTGTATGCACCCTTATCGACATGGCACCCTCTACCCTGATATGCCATGGGGCCACAATACTGCATATGTTAACATTACACAAAACTGGTATGTAACATATGACCTCTGCAATCAAATGCAGTATCAAACAGATGTGTTAGTTGTGCAGATGATTGAGATGTGTACAATATGTGGGTGCATAAGTGTGCACACCCTTAACATGAAGGTTTGTTGCATCAACTGTTAAGTTTATTACGTCAGTCACTATTCCTGGAAGGGGTATACTAGCATGGCCCATTTACACTTGCCAGTATTAGGTCACTCCTCCCTACAAATGTTCCCCAATTCTGCCAGATTGGAAGGGCAACTCATGTGCACAGCCCTTGGAGGTCACTCAGTGCCTTCACTATTGTTGTGGAGTTAGGGTTATGTCTGCCACAATTCATGACCTTGACTGTGTGCAGATACAGCCATTCTTAGTGAGCTTTGGATGTTTCCTTCAGTTCACTGTTGCATTTCAGGATGACACCCCTCCCCATCCTCAGCATTTTTGCAGATGCTTGACAGCTATGGGCCACACATGAGTGTAATTTTGCAGTGTTCCAAATTCAAAACACTATGTGTACCAGACTAGTTCCTGCTAATGAATCGCAAACATACAGGTGTACACTGGCACCAGCAAGGTACAGATGGGGATGGTGGGCCTGAGGTGGAGTGAGGTGTTGCTTGTGCATCACATGCATCTTTATTAATACTTTCTGTAGGTTTTGGACATGGTCTTGGTCAGTAGCGGCTGGTGACTTCAAATCAAAGGGGGACTGCAGGAGACAGCTGAATGGGTGTGGCCAATGAGAAGGGGTGTGGTCAATCAGAAAGGGGAGGGTCTATGCTCAAAACCACAAAAACTGGAACTTTAATAAAATACACTGCCCTGGGTATCAAAACGTCATTATGAGAGTCCAATCAAGACAAAATGAAGTGTAGAAGAAAAAAATATTTCAATGGATTGGCTGCATGACAGCTTACTTAATATCTAGATGGAAACAAAAAGGTTGTGAGCCATGAAAAAATAAATTACTTTTTAAATACATTACTGGAATGCCAGTCAAAGTCAAGTATAAGAAAAACAAGCAGCACTTAAATCAAACCACTTCTCCTTGCACTGCAGTTCTAATTATAATTTATATTCAGTTTTATGCAAGTTCCAAGTAACATGCTAAAAGTAGCAATCTCTGTGATACCCCCACTTGTAAAAATGTTTCTTATCCAAAAAGACCTGCTGCCTGACAACAACTATTTACTTGTTTCATGGGGAAAACATGATCAAAGTAAAAAAATGAACAGAAAACAAGAAACAAGCTCAAGATAAATTGCTTAAAGGATTACTGCAGAGGTTATGGACCACACAATAGATTGGCATTCTGTTTAGTTTACGGGTAAAGTCTGCAAAGATATCCAAGTCTCCAAAAAAGGTAATGAGCTTCTTAAAATACTGTAGTCCTGTCCTTTATTACAAATACTGTCATATGCATTTCAATACCCAGGGCTTGTACTTTATCTAGTTATGTAAGTATTCTCTGCGTGGCAACAACAAAAAAGGCTTTCAGTGTTGGTAATTCTTTAACAGTATGCTTATTAAAACTTACTTGCATCTTACAATCTCAGACAAGCTTACTTGATGGTCATGAAAGCATTGCTACTTAAACACAGAGCAACGAGCACTTTATGAATAACAAGAAGCATAAATCAACAGTATAAAAATATGACAGAAAACCAGATCATTCTGCAAAATCAAGCAAGGACAGATGAAAAGCCACTGTAGTACTTGTGTCTACCTTGGATGGGGTGATGCTCTGCACATTTACACTGCATAACTGTCTGTGTGTCCCCTTTAATAAAACAAGTTCTCATGCATGTGAACCAGTATAGGTTAAAAAAAAACTCACATTTCCACCCTATAGGTACAATAAAACAGATCATTTGGTAGCAGTGTGGTCACGACTAACAGGTGTCAGACAATGTCTGTATCTCTAGATAAACATCATTAACTTAGGCAAAAGTCTGCACACTGTTTATTAACTCACTTTCAAATAAAATTGTTATTTTGCTACTAATCGATGGGATTGCGGAAATGGGTTTCTAAATTAGGTGTGTACACTTTTACTAAAAGAGTACTTAATGATATATGATGAATTTGGCATGTGCTTGTGTGTGCAAACAGCTAATTTAGAAAAACTTTAACTGAACAATCTGAACAATGAAATAAATATTATTTCCTCCATGTAGTTAAGCATTGTGGGACCTAAAGAAAACATAATACGAGGTAAAAGAGCAAGTTATTTCAAGCTGCAACGACCAAAAAAAAAAAAGTGATATATGAGTTGCTAGATTGGCAGTGGTACCGCTAAACTCTCCTGTTGTACAAGGGGTGTGATGTGTGGCAAATTTCAGCTACATGTAGAAAAAAATCAGCTATGCCTTTAACATAACGTGGCAGAACACTTTACTATGTAATTTGCATTTATTCCTGTTATATATAAAAAGTTAACAAGATCCTGTAATACAAATAGCAACACCTTTCATTTTTCTCCATACATGCCACTTGCTTAGAGCATAAACAAATTTTATTACACAGCATTTCTCGCGGTTTACAGTAAATACATAATATTTTGTAGCTATTAACCAAAGGTTTGACTGGAATTATGCTCTAAATATATACAAACACTCACATTCTTATGCCCTAACAGAATTGGCCTCTATGAATTGCTGCTTAGCTGTGCTCATTCGCAGACAGGGTGGATGGCTGTAATGCATACGCACGATGACTATAATTAACACCCTAACTTATGCTGGATGAAAAGAAGCCTTAAAAGTAAAAGAAAGTCTTTAAATTAATTTGTGGCTTTGATGTGTAAAATAAGTAGACAAAGGATATTTTTTTTACAAGAAACATCTTTATTAAATCACCATGTGTGACACAGACAATCCTACATTTATATAAATGAAAATAAATCAGAGCAGCACAATCTCATTTACAAACATTACACCTCACAAACCGTGCCAACACAACTGTAGCTGCAAACACTACACATCACTTTCAATATATTCAGTCACTGTCAGTCAACCACCACATAGCTCATTTAGATCCTGCCCTCCTCCAAACATTGTTCCTCCTCTGCATGTAGTGGTCCCACACCTCCCATTTCCTTCTGTGCAATTTACTCCCACCCCTCTCCAAAGATCCCAGTTCAAGCTGTCTTATTTCTGCTACTATCTTTGTCACTTCTAGTAAAATTGGTTCAGACTTTAACTTCCATTCTCCAGTTACTGCCCCTCTGGAAGCCATCATAACTAGACTCAGCAAGGCCTCACCACATCTAGTAACTCCAACTCTGCATCATAGCTCAAAAAAATCACCTCCCTAGTCACTCCAATCTGCTCACCTAGCATCTCTGATAGAGCAGTCCACAGGGAATCCCTAGAGTCAGCCAACCAATCACACTCCCAGGAAAATGTGGTTCCACCTACCTCCCCCTCCCCATCACATCTCCAACATTCACTGTCCACCTGAGGAAAGACTCCATGTAGCCTGCTTGGGGTATAAAAATATTTATGTAAACACCTGCATGCAAAGATCCCAAATGCTCTAGATTCTGCTACATACCTGGGAGACACACACACACACATATCCCCCATTGTTTCCTTGTGAATTGCTTATCCAGTCTCTCTTCCCAATTCTTCCTAACCTCCTCTGATTCTTTCCCATAGCCATCATGTAATATTTTATATTATCTACCAATTATTTCTTTCTTAATGGCCACTTCTGTTCTAGATTCTACCAGGAACTCCACCAGTGCTGGTCTCCCACCCAGGACCCCCATCTCTCTGTCTCCTTGCCCACACCCTGACACCAATCCTTGATATGGAAGGCAATCTCCAACTTGCAGTCCAAACAAGTTCCTGGCATACTCCCCTTCCACCACCCCTCGCTCTCCAGTTATTCACCCCCAATTCCCTGATTCCCCTGCCAATCCTCCCCAATATACCCCCATCCCCTCTAGCCTATCGTCTGTATCCCCAACTGCAGTCACCCCTAGACAAAAGGTATCTTAATGAAATACAAATTAGCCTTGGTAAACCTGCATGTGGTATGTTCTTACATATTCTTTAATAAGGTCAGTAAGATGTGTTGGCGGGGGATTGGGTGCACAGCATGACCTCTGAGGGGGTTCATGGAAGAGATTTCAGTTACAGTTTCAATGTATTTTGAAAACTGTGAATTTAGTAGAGGTTATCTATTGCCATTCAGGTATATTGCACGGTGAAACCCAATAACACATAAAAAAGTTTCTTACAACAGTACTTTAAAAACGAAACTATTTTATAAGTTATTTTGCAGACACTGATGATTAGAGGTATGTCTGCAGCCAGTGCAATTTGCTATGTAATGGAAGATCCATGTAATTTTTTTCAAAGACAAATCAACAAGTATTTGTGTTTGCATGGCTTATGACATAATTACCTGCATTGTCTCAGCTAGTGTTGCAGTTTAATTCATCCGTGACTTATAAAATAGTTTAATAATTTCCTTGTTTGGTAGACGGTTTTGTTGTAGCATGCTTTCTCTATGTAAAACATCAACATGAACTATACAAAGGATCAGTATGACACTGCACAAAAATAAAATGAAATATTTTATTACTCCTATGGTATTCCATAACACAATGCCTTTACAAGTATAAAAGTTGCTTAGGGGTATGTACCATATAAATACACCCTTCTTATATAATTTCAGATAAGTAATTAAACATTTAAGTCTTTTAAAGAGGCAGCCTTTACTTTCATATGACTTCATTTCCGATTAATATACTTGCTCAATCTATTTGGGTTAATATATTAAATTCTATGATACGACAGATTTCTAACTTCAAACACTCCTTTTTTATACATTTTTCACTGTGTATTTACTTGCAGTAAAACTAATCACCTCTGAGCCTGGAAATTTCCATTATGTTTATTACAAACATGTTTAGTTACTTTATTTTTAAAATCTCTTTTCTGTGTTTACACTTACTCTAACCTTCCTACAAGTTTGTCCAGTGTCACCTCAAGCACATAGACTCCATATATAGAAGAAAATCCCCCACCCCCTGGCTGAAATGACTTAAGCAATCTTTCTACTTGTATAAAATGCCATTTGGTAGTTTCCTTGTATTGCCTTTATATAAATATTTGCAATATTTACATTTCTTAAAATGAAAAAGAACACACAGAATATGCTTAGCAATCACAGAAGGGGTTAAGTGAGGTTTTGATTATGTGTCATAAACACAGAAATAAGTATTATGTCAACTCATAATTTGATAATTGTGTTTTTAAATGACTGCCTCAAAATCTTCATTGCTGATGACTGGCTCCAAAACAGCTTCAGACAGCTGTATCTTCATGTCAGAGTAAAAAAAACATCAATTTATTGCCACATCAGTTTTTTTCTCAGCACAGCTAATTGCTGTCTCCCTCTGTCCTCCAGGTCTTTGCAACGTTATTAGACATCTGCACTCCAGTGCACTTCTTAAATAACTAAATGTAATTATGCTCTGGGAGAACAATGCCATCTACAGCTTTAATTTATTGTTAAAGTCTCCTTCTATGTTTTATGTCTTGCCATTTATTCTGCCCAGTAAATGTTACGCCCTTCAGTCCATTAGTCCCCAGTGGTTCATCTTTACCTTTTAATTGTAAAAGTCTTCTTTTAAAATATATATTTTCAACCATTTGAGAAAACAAGCTGAGACAGCCATCACGTTTAATTTCTTTTCCAGTTATCTTTCTTGGCCCAGGCTTTTTTATGCTGTGTCATTAACATCAGCCTGACTAAGCATTTCCATGGTAATGATTTGGTCTTGGCATGCACATTAAATAACACCATACAGCCATATTTGACACTATACAGAGTTTTTTAAAATTAAGTAGTATATGCACGGCAAACCAAATTTCTGAGAGTAGTATTAGTGATTTCAACATTTCCCACACACACACACACACACACACACACACACACACACACACACACACACACACACACACACACACACCTACCTTACCTGACGGTCATCGGTCATGTCCTGTAGCTGTTTCCCAGATTGGTCTGCTCTTGGCTCCAAGCGATCCACGAATGCCCCAATCGGTTGTCCTCTAGCCCGTGAATGTATCCTCCTCCATACTACCGATCCACCTGTCCTCCATACTAGCCTGCACATGTCTCCCGCAATATGTGAGGAGGATGGAGCCTCCTACGATTGGCCCAGCCTGTGGGTGATGCAGTCAGGTGACCATCTGGTTTGTGCGGTCACCACTGCACAGATCTCTGGGTTGGAAGGGTGGAGTTAACTCCCTTCCCTATCCGGACTGCCTAACTAAGCAGTCTGGAGTTCAGGAATGCCTGAGCATGCGTGCTTTGAGTTCTGGTCTACCTAACACAGCAGCCAGGAACTAAGCACGCATGCTCAGAGTCCGAGAATTTTTGTTTATTTATTTTTTTATTTTTATATGTTCTACAGGATGGTGGGGGGAATGGGACTTTATTTTATACACAGGTGATGGACACATTTTACAGGTGGGAGGGCTACAGTCCCGCAGTCTTATAGCACGAGCCACCCCTGGTCTTGGTACACCATTGCACATTGCAACACATGCCTTTGGGGGACTTTTGATGTTATGCATATGCTACCTGTAGAGAGCCCTGGATGATGTTGCTGTGGAACAACTTTCCCATCTGATTACCCTAACCAATAGGCCACACCTATGCAGAGTCCAGGTGATTGTCAACACAGGTACTGCACAGCCAGTACTTGTTAGACATTCCTGCAACTCCATCAGTGTTGCAGCATGTTTATAGGAAGCTTCCATGACCAGTTTGTAACATGTGTTGTCATCTGTCTTAGATGGCCATCTGTTTATTTTCTACATTAATGTTGTCCCATACTTCCCCGTCACATACATGATTGTCTGCACTGTTTGCCATTGTATATACAATGGTGAGGTAAGGCTACATCTACCAATCCTGAGTGATACCTGTTGGATATGGGATCCATTCCATGGTTTGTAAGATGTGTGCAAGCCATGGCTGCCTCTGTTGGAGGTGAGTGGTCAAATGTCATGGACATACATCTTGGACAGCAGACCACTTCTTGGTGTGACATTGAGGGCCTGTACTTGATGGAAGGTGCATACTCATGAAGAGTGAATGCTGTCAGTACCTCAAAAGCTGCTTCCACAATATGTTATTTGGAGTGTGTGCACATATATGTTTCCAATGTTTGTTAAGGTATGTATTCCCCATATTTGCTGTCCTGACATAGGATTCCATATTACACATTCATTGCTCATGTTAGGATCACATTACAGGTTGTAAGGATTGTGGAATGTGGTATTGTGATATGCCATTTTGTAGATCTGTAACAGATGCCATTGTAACAGTGGTATATACACTGTTATCACCACTGTATCAGGATAATGTTTCAGGCATGTTCCTACTGTAGGTTATTTGTCCAACCATTACATTCATCTCTTTGCACACATCTTGCAAGGACAAGTTGTTACTTAAATTGCAGGACTCTTACATACCCTTCAGATATGCCACTATGGTGACCACTGTGATGCAGTGCATTTAACAGCAACAATAAGAGAACATGTACAGCATGCATTATGGGTAGGTGTGTTAAATATGTGCATGGCAAACACCATGGCCATAACATGGCCGGTGTATTGGCAAGCCTGAACAAAAAACACTATACTCACCAGCTACAGGCTGCTGCCCCAGAGGTATATCAGAGGGACCTATATAGTTGTGTGAGAGATATGATGTCAGTAGCCACACCTATGGCATTGGTACAGGGTGGGAACAGCATTTCAGAACTTCAACAGTACAAACCCACAATACTACAGATTATGCACATCTGTTCATTACTACACTGCAGCAACAGACTATATATATTCTATCTGACATATGCATGATTAAACTCTACAGATGCAGATGGATAAGCAACAATGGGCTACTGATGTGCCCTGGGGCCTTACCTGCATGCTCCTCATCCATTGTGCGGGTAGCACTCACCTCCACAATGCTATCAGCTGATTCTTGGCTTTGCTGGTAGGCAGGTGCCCCAAAGCTGGCGAGGTGTTCCTCAGCATGTGTCAGGGGGTGCTGAATGGCATGACCCCCACCTGTGGCTAGCTTGTCCCTCCTAACTGCAGCAGCACACTGATGGGCATGGCGGATGAGGTCAGCACAGTGATGTCGGACCTGCTCATAACTGCGGTTATGCAGGCCGACATCGTTTACCCTGTGGACTAGCTCATTCCACAGGGCAGTTCTCTCCTGCAGATCATGGGCTGTACGGCCTAAGAGGGTTTGGTGGTGCTGTACCAGGTAGTTAATGATAACATCATTTTCTTGGGGGGAATACACTGGAAGGCACTCTCTAGATATGGAACCTGAAAGGCATAAAGAGGAAAAAAAAGTCTGAGGACCTCATACTGCAAGGATATAATAGCTGTTAATTGACATCTCTGTCTCCCCCCCACCATATCTATAACAATAATCTGAACACACAACTCAATGGGTATGTTTACACCAAACCTACTGTTGGGACATATATCATATTGTAAGACAAATATTGAAATGTGTTTCTAGTCATGTTCCATGTTGAAACACTTTCATTGGTGGCCTGTTGCTAACAATGTCACCTGCATGCCATTGAAAGGACCAATATGGTTCCATGTATGCATGTGTTCTGTTTGCTATGCGACTGCTCCAAATGTGTTTTGTGTTAATGGGGATATCTATGCATGCAGTTATAACTAATCCTGGATTGTGTGGACTATTACTACCCACATATGTTTTAAAACTGTGACACAATAGAATGTTTGGGAAGGCTGTTTCCAGCAAAACCATCTCTCCCACCTCATCTGGTCATGTTACCAGGCCAAAGTACATCTGGGACCCAAGCTGGGACCTCATCATCTGCTGGTCCTACACTACCTTCAAGTGGAACCACCTCAGGGGATGGTGCTCCCCCCCCCCGGGAGCACACACAGACAGGATCCTGTCACCTGATGTCAGATCCAGGATATGGTGCATAGGGAGCTCCACAGACAATTGGGGATCTGCTACACCACCTTGAGGCTCTCAATACACAATTATAGGGTCCGTGTGGTCCTCCTGCTCAGCCCCCAGCTCAGCCACCTTCAGGGCCATGAAGGTGCAGTGTTGTCTGCCCATGGGTGGGGACCTTGGTTCCACTGTTTCCATTTGGGGACTCATGGACTTCCACTTTCCTAACACCCCTCCCCATCCAAGGTGTTTACCCACCACATGTGTCATATGCCGCTCCTGTATGCTGTCTTGTCTGTCTTTCAACCTACCTCACCAAATATATCTACTATCCTTCCCCAACATCCCACTTTCACATTCACAAACAAAGGGCAATGTGTTCCCAACATAAATTTCACACCAGACATAACTGTCAATTTTGCACCCACATATATATATATATATATATATATATATATATATATATATATATATATATATATATGTGGGTATAGATATGTGTGATGTTTTCTCAATCATATCGTGCAGCACAGTCATTCAACAGTCGGGAAAATGTATTTATTTACATATATATATATGTGTGTGTGTGTGTGTGTGTGTGTGTGTGTGTTTGCATATATGTAGACATACACGCCTCTATATATATATATATATATATATATATATATATATATATATATATATATATGTCTATATCTGTACACATACATGTATATATATATATATATATATATATATATATATATATGTGTGTGTGTATATAAATAATTCAAACTTCTTTTAGGAGTAGTAATTAATACTGAGCTAGTAGAAAGGAAATAAAAACTCAGACACTGAATAGATGATTAAGTTATTGCTCTTATTCAGGTGGAAGAGCTTCATCAGAATAACCTATAGTCAACAATACTTACATTATATGTAACTAGAGTCCCATGAAACAAAAAGCCAATGAACTACTTATAACGTATTAGTACAGTAACCAATAGTACAACCAGACAATATTTAAACTGTGCAAATCATCTTAACACAATAACCATGAACATGCATATGAATAACAGGTGCATGAATATTAAATAAAAACTCCCTTGTGTTAGCTTATCATTGAATAAATATACAGTGTGTGCACTAAATATGCATGTAGGAGACATGAATATTCATATAATTGTATAAATGCTGACTTACAAGTGGACGGATGCAAACACATTTTGTAGAAAGAGAACAACTGTCAAAATAGAATTAAATCTTCCATTTTAAATGTCCTTTCATATTAACACTTTCATTCAGACCAGGGTATGTTTCTGAATTAAGCAGTAATTGCCATTTAAGTTCTCTTAGTTCTAAATATAATTCCCAATCTCCAAAAAAACAGTTAACATGTTCTAATACCATGAAGTAAAATTTACTAAAAGAAGTACAAAAAAATGCTATGTTTACAAGGGCATTATTTAAGTTCTTTGCCCTGATGGCTCCTAGATGCTCCTTAATTTTATTTGAAAGTTTTCTTGTAGTTTTACCTACATAACACGCTTTACAAGATGCACAAATACCTGCATATACTACTGCTGTAGAATGGCAGAAGAAATATTTCGAAAACTTAATAGTATAATTACAATGTGTGAATGTGTATTGAGATCCTATGAAAATGTTAGGGCATACCACACATTTATTACATGAATGCATCCCATTTTGAGAGTTAGAAATAGATGTAGAATTAATAAGAAAAGGTAAATCTCTTGTTTTCTAAACTAATTCTTATGGTTTTGGATCTTTTAAATGAAAACTTAAATGGCATTACTGCTTAAGCTCGACAAAACGTATGTGACCTTGTACAGTCCAGAGGTCAGTGTATGTAAAACACTGTTATATGCCCTTGTAACATATTTTATGAGGGAGAGGTATGAATTGTTTTTAACCTAGGCTGTTACAACATGTGAGGGATATTAGTAGTAAGACACATTAAGGTATATGGCTGTACATTTTCATACATTTCACAATGGGAACAGTGGTGGGCTAGAGCTTACTGTCTTACACACAGTTCTATTTGTCAGTCTGATAGTGACGTTTTAAGTTAAGCATTGTTAACAGATACATTTACATTGTGACAACTAATACTTTTCCCCCTAGGGGGTTGAGTACAGAGTGTAATTGGAGGCTGCTGAACTACATCTGTAATTAATAAGTGTTGATTGGTTCTTATCTTCAAGGCAAGTGTTTTTTTTTACTGTTTTACTACTTGAAGGCCTTAGCCTGGACAGCAACGTATGCTATGTTTTCAGATTACTGTATCTAATGTTTTGTTTGAGAGTTGCATTACTCAGTTATTATTTATTTCAAACACCTAACTGCTATAAGAAATGGCATATACAACTGAACTCGTACACAAATAAACATTTCTATGTATTCATACTTGTGTGTGGTGTCATGTCTTTTGCATTGTCTGTTGGTATATGTTTCATGCACTAATTGTGTTTTGTATGAAAGAATCAAACACTGGCCATTTTTAAAGATGGCAACTGTAGGAATAATGGCTGTTTGATATGCTGTGCCCCCTCTGTATATACTCTTCTTATACATATCTATAAGTAGTAATATATTTATAAATATGTATACATATATAGATATATATATATATATATATATATATATATATATATATATATATATACATATATAGATATATATATATATATATATATATATATATATATATATATATATATAAATGTGTGTGTGTATATGCATCACTGGAATGTTTACTGCTTCCACATTGTACATTCCCTATGGTAGACAGACTGTTTGCTTCCACATTGTACATTCCCTGTGGTAGACAGATTGTTCTGCATGATATGTTAGTGATATCATCTTGACATCTTACAGCTGAGATTGCTTACTGTTAACTTGTTGTGGCTATGTTGTCCAGGGTCCTGGGTTTGAGATGTCCAAGTGTTGGTTATTGTGTTCCAAGGCAGATCTGTTCAGCTGTGGGGGAGGGGATGATGTTAATAATTACAAGAAATACTTATTTTGGACCCCTTCTCCCCCAATAACTGTGCCGTTGGTCAGATGTTTTGCAGTAAGAGGTTCAGAGTGTGGATCCAATGTGCAAACGCAGTACACATTTATATCTCTCTCTCTCTCTCTCTCTCTCTATATATATTGGTTCCGTCAATATGTTCGAAGTTTCACTACTTCGAACCCCAGTTCACTGAGTCCACTTGTTTGAAGTAGTTAAACTTCGAACATTGACTTTGGCAGTCACACTACAGAGCAGAATGGGAATATTCCCTTTTCCCTGCTGTAGTGTGATCTCAGAGTTGGTATATTTAAGTAGGGGGGTGGGAGGCACAGCCCCCCACATGAGGGGTGGAAGGGGGGCTTGCCCCCCTGCAAAAATATGTTTTTGTGTTTTTATTTTTGTTTTGGGTACTAGACTTCAGCAAAAGTGCAATTTCGTTTAAGTGGACTTTAGCTGAAGTGTAGGGTCTACTGCTTAATTTTGGGGAAGTGTATTTTCGATGTTAAGCAGTAGACCCATATATATAGATATATAGACACACACACACACACACACACACACACACACACACACACACATATATATATATATATATATATATATATATATATATATATATATATATATATATATATATATATGTATAGATGTATATATATATATATATATATATATATATATATATATATATATATATATATATATATATATATATATATATATATATATATATAGATATATAGTCATATACATACATACATACATACATCTAAATATATAAATACATTTTCCCTATTGTTGAGTGATTGTGCTGTATGATATGTTTGAGAAAACAGGAAGTTTATTTATGTCTCAAATGGCTTAGTGATGAATCATTTTGGCGATAATGTACAGGGTCCTTGGTTTAAGACTTGCAAGGGCTGGTTATTTTCTTGTTGGGCAAAAGAGGGGCTGTTGGAAACAGAGTGATTAAGGCACTTTAAAGCAGTTGTAAGCGGGTTTATGTGAAGCTAAGCAATGCTTACGTGAGCTCAGCTTTGCTTACGTCTGTTTACAGGCACTTAAACCCGCACTAATTTCAAATAATGAAAAGAAAAAAGGGAGCTAGGAAAGTGGTGAAATTGGGACAAGGAGGGGGAAAAACAAGAAACGAAACAGGTAGGGATGTGCAGGATGAGTGTAGGAAAGGACCATAGCTCTGCATTTGTTTGGCAGCAACAGAAGCTTTCAATGTGGTGAATTTAGAATTTGGAGCCTCACACCCAACAGGGAGGTGTGTGGGCATCATACAATATGGATGATTGGTAGGGTTAGATTATGTGATGGGTACATGTCTCTGAGTGAAATGCAGAACTATGTATGGGACGTGATTTTTTTTTGGACAGATGTCCTTTTTTTTTTAAGGTGAGAGAGGGATGTTAAGGAAGGATTATAGGTAAGTATGGTGAGGGAGGTTTGGTAGAGGATGTTGCATTTGCAGACAGACAAGACATACAAGACAGCAGACAGGGGTGGTGTATGACACATGGGGGTAAACACTTTGACGGGGAGGGTGGTTGGGAATCCGAGGTTCATGATCCCCCCAGATGGAAGTAGTGGCTCTGATGTCCCCACCCAATGGCAGTCACCACTACTCCTTCACAGCCCTGAAGGAAGCTGGTGGCTTGGCTGGAGGGGCCACTTGCCCCTCTAGCTGCACCAGCCTGCCCTCCACCTGGAACAGGCAGTCATCCAGTTCACTCTAAAGGACACTGCACACCATGCCACAGACCTCATCCCGGGTGACAACATCCTCACTGTGCCCACTTGTGGGGGGGGGTGAGTCCCATCCCCTGCAGCAGTTCCACTCGAGGGTGGTGCAGGACCAGCAGATGAGGGAGGTCTGGGTTGGGTCCCTGTGCCTCAGCCAGGTGGGGTGGGAGAAGAGGATCCGCTGGGATCTGCCTTCCCATATGTGCTATGGTGTGTAAATTAACAATGAATAATGGTTAGTCATGCACAACACATTACAACATTAGTCAAAATAGCATGCATGGATATTCCCCTTTACCCAAAACAGTGCAATTATAACAGTGCCATAGCAAACAGAACCCATGCATATATGGAATGGCATTCAGAGTTGCAACAGCATGCCAGTTACTGGTATGTCATGCAGGCAATGGCAATGATTATTCAACAGGAAATATTATTAATATGCACATGGTTTAAACAATGATAAACCAAATGAAACAACAGTACCAACAGTAGAGGTTATTTAAGGAAAATACCCATGTTGGTTTCAGTGTGATGTTTGGATCAGTTGAGTGGTGGGGGAAGGGAACAGATTCAATTGACAACTGCTATCAAGTATATTTGTCAGTACACTACTATTCACTACTCTACATTCTGACCAGACTTACATTCTACCTGGGCAATGGTGCTGCTACAGCACACCAACAGCTGTAGATATCAACAGAGCAATTGTACCTTTATTTTTGCTATACACGTCTTACCTGTTTCTATACCAGTTTCTTTATCTGTGTGCCCTGTGCAGATGAACTGTGTGCACATTACATTACTGTTTCTACACATATTTCAGATTTACATATTAGTTGCAGGCCCTGGAGTGTGTGTTGTGCCTCTGACATACATCTACTGTGACATTTTATGTGTGGGGGTTTCTTAGCAACTGAAGAAACTATCCGTGACAGTGTGACACTTGAGGGGCTTGTCTGGGCCAGACTGCAGAGTGTGGATGTCTAGCTTGCATCTGTTTGTAGGACTTGGGCTGATCAACATAGCAGTTGTACACCTTTCATTGTTATACACATCATACTAGTATTTCTGTTCAGATTTTTTTCCTGTGTGCCCTGTATGGAAAATGTATGTGTTGCAGTACATTACTTTTTCTGTTCAGATTTACAACTGTAGAACTAGACTGACATGTTAGTGGCAGTTCCTGGAATCAAACCATGGCGTATGTGCAAAATTGATCTACAGGCCTAGTCCTTATCAGACTGAGCTACAGATGAGGTGTTGTGTGCTGGTTGTGACATTTCTATCTAGTACATATTTTTGTGCACAGTACTTTTATTATAACACGTTGCATTATTTGTTTCCCGTTTTCAGTACAAACTATGCATACACAACAGACATTGATGTCATTGTTTGAGAAACATGTGCACATTAGATGGATTGCACATTTGACTGTTTTACAACTACATACTGCAATTTAGATACCTGAGTACACAGTGTAGGTTTTAAGTCTGCACCTGTTAGCCTTATACATTTTTCAGTACATTCACAGCTACATACAGCTGAAATTGAAAGGTTAACACAGGACAATGCTGGCAGACAAAAAAGTAAAACACATTCTGATGTAAATATGTACTGTTGCTTTTTTCAGTTATTTGACATGCTCATTTTAAAGTATGCAGACAAGCAGTGCTAAATCAGTTCACCTCAGTTAATGCATTCTGCAGGACATACACATTTCAATTTTTCAGGTACAAGTGAGATGACACACACCAATGTTTGGGATCACCTTTATTAGTTTTGACATACATATCTGTGTACAACTCAGAAATACACAATTACTATCCCTGCATGATCTGCACAGGGAATGCTTTTCTTTTCTATGTGTTACAGCAGCCCTGGCATGGCACTTTTTTGGCAGTTTCACTCAGACACACTCATACATATTCTAATATTCCTCTCCTGCATATTGTACTTTGTTTGCTACTGACATCTGTATTACACAGCAGTTGGAAATACTCCATTGTAATGCTGGCAGGCTGACACAGATATTTACTCCTGACTTTTACAGCACAATTATATATACAGGCAGTACTACCATTACTATATTTTGATTTCTTGCTGCTAATATTAGGAAATGTTCTGTACTCACTATAATGCCAATGCAGTCGGGAAAGTCATTGGGCATGAGCCTCAACATTCTGGGCCCTCTCTACAGTAGCTGTATGGGGAGACATGACATATCAATCACACCTGCACAATCACAAGTTGAACTTTTTCCATGCTTAGATACATAAGACTGCATACTTACAGACAGGTGGGACATCCAGCGCTCAGACTTCTTGGATCCACTGGTCCAAGAGTGCACCCCTCCTTCACTTCAGGTCATTATGGTGGTGATCCAAAAACTCCAAGGAAAGAGTGCCACAGAACCAAGAACCAGTAACACCACAACAGGCACCCAAAGAGGCAGGAGGTAATAATAAAACACAAGCCTGTAGTTGTAAGCAGCAGCAGGTTTAATCGCATAAACGCCATACAATACAAAGCGTTTTCATCCACCAGACTTCTTCAGATGTTAAATGAATGAATGAAGGCTGTGCCTGCTTATATACCCCTCTCACATTTAATTAATAGCTAAAACTATTGTTTAATTGACACCAATTAAATCTTATAACTAAAATGCTCATGACAACCTACCAACTTGCCATGAATACAGATGAAAATAGATAAAAACATGCACATTTTTTTAAAAATAACTTTAAAAATAAATATATAAATACTAAAACCATCACAGTGTGTTGGACAGATAAATAAACTTGAATCAAAAACCAACAAAAATAACTTGCAAAACAATATATGTACTTATTTTATAGTTTTGCAGCTCTCATTTTTAAAATAGGGGCAATGGATATGTATTCATTCAGCCCTGGGAATCTATTGGCTTCCAATAATAACTGACAAAATATTTCTCTCACCTCTATCCTATTTTCCCACAGGGCCCCCTCACATCACATTGAACCTTCTCTACAACAAAGAAGCCCCATTTTGCTTGGGGACATGTCAGTGTATGTTTAAACAAGGCATTTTAATGTCTTCAACTCTAATAGCATATAAATGCTCATAAATCCTTTTTCTGAGTTTACGAGTAGTTTTTCCAATGTAAAATGCACCACAAGTTTTGCATAGGGCTAAATAAATCAAGCCTTCACTTTTACAATTGGAAAAACTACTACTCTGAATCTGATAGTCTCTTGACAGAATGTGTACAGAATCATGTCTAAGTATATATGGGCATTGGGCACATGCCCCACATTTGTAGATTCCCAGTTTCTTACATGAAACAATAGAACCATTATGCTCCAGCAAATCCTTGAGGTTCCTGCCTTTCTTGTATGTGAATCCTAGGTGTTGGTAAACAAAACGTCCAACTGTGAATAACACCTAAACCTGTTCCAATGTTGAGTAATAATGTTTTTAACCCTAGAGGTATTCTGATTATAAAACATCACATAATTACCCCCAAGGTTTCTGGATTTCATCCCTGGTAACATCACCCCTGGTTGTTGTGTGGTACCCTGCACATTTATTGGTGCTATCACATTTGTATCTCCTGTTCCCAAAATTGGGGTAAACCTATCCTTTTTTCCCATTCTTTACTTCCTCCAATACGTCATCAATTAAATAGTTAGGCTACTTCCTAGATATAAACATTTCTTTGACTCTCTGACTTTCATCTTCGAAGTCCGAGTCCAAAGAGGTCATCCTACAACTACGGGCAAATTGTCCCTTGATAATACTTCTCTTCTGTTTAAATGAATGGGAACTAGTGAAATATAAGTATGAGTTAGAAAAGGTTTCCTTTCTGTATACATTAGATGTAAACTGCTGCCCTAGGACGTCTTTTTTAATAGTGACGTCCAGAAAGTTCATATAGTCATGTGTAATATGGGAAGTAAATTTCAAAAAATTAGTGGTATGGTTTAGATAATCTATAAATTCTGTTAACTTTTCCATACTACCTTTCCAAAAAATGCAAATATCATCCAGGTAACATTTGTAATATACCCAATATTGTGCATATTCAGACTGGAACACAAACTTCTCTTTCCAAACCATGAGCACAATGTTGGCATAAGTAGGGGCACAACTTGCTCCCATGGCCACTCCCTGGATCTGGTTAAACAACTCACCCTCAAAAAATATAAAGTTGTGTTTCAATACCAAATCCATCAACTCTGTATAAACCAGAAAAGTATTGTGGTCAAGTTTTCCATGTTGGTGAATTGCATCCTGGAACCATTCTGACCCTGTAGAATGTGGAATCACATTAAATAAATCCTGAATATCAAGGGTTACAAATATTAAAGAATCAGAATACATGTTGCTATTAATGCTTCTCAAAAATTCCCAGGAGTCCTTAAGTATACCATTGGCCCTAACCCAAATATCTTTTAATTTTATATCCAAAAATTTGGCCAAAGGATGGGTTTTAGAGCCATTGGCTGCCACAATGGGTCTCAGAGGTGGATCCTCCACACTTTTATGTACATTGGGTATCACGAGAATAGCAGGGATATGGGGTCTGTCCACACTGAGATACTTAAAAGTGTCCTGGTTTATAAAATTGTCATTCAGCATGTCCTGTAAAACCAAATCAATCTTATGGTATGCTAAGTTAATCTCATTCTTGGATAACCTAACATACCTATTGGTATCATTAAGCATATCCATCATCTTACTGGAATACAAAACAATGTCCATGAAGACTACCCCTCCACCTTTATCGGGTTGCATCACCCACAGGTATCTATTTTCTTGAATGGATTTGAGAAGTAACTTTTCTTCTCTAGTCATGTTAAATGTACCATGCCATTCACACCTGTAAATGTTGCTGATTTCTTCTTCGACATCCTTTTCAAAATTTTTTAGCTGGGGATGTATACGGAGATTATAGGTACTAGGTCTACTAATACCACTATTAGTACCACCATCTAGTTGCCCCTGAAAAATAATGTCTAAATTCTTTTTCCGTAGAAAAATCCTTAAGTCTATTAAGCTGTTCACTAAATTACCCCCTGTAGAGGGAATGAATTTAAAACCTTTTGAAAATAAAAGAAAATGTTTCCTGTCAATCTCCTCACTGCTGTAATTGTAAATTTTAAAGTCATGTAGGGTGTGACATGGTCCATCCACAGTAATATTCCCTGTACTCCATTGGTCCAACATGTTGGCTAGTCCCCCTTCCTGGCTACCACTCTTATTTATCTTGTGCCATTTGGGGGACCCCTGTAAAAATACCGCACAGGGGAGTTGTGCCTTAACTTATCTGATCTCCTAAGTTCAGGGAATTCAGTATTGTTTGAATCCTGATGTTTCCCCATCCCCGGATCACTGTAGATCACTCTATGGTCCATAGAGTCCCAAGCATTGTGTCCCCCTGGTGGCAAAGAAGAGGAATAAGTACTGTGTTGTGGTCCAGATTTATCAAAAAAATTGTTATTATTTTTTCGACCAAATTTGTCATTCTTGGGGTACGTGTATGCTTTTTTCTGTCTGTAATCTCTCAAATCCCTATCTATTTTGCCACACTTCATTTTAAAAATAACGTGACATTTTTCTTCCACCTGTTGCTTAATAATAACATATTTTCTCTTCTCATTTTCAACAGAAAACATAAGATCATTAGTCACTACTTCATTAATATATTCTATCTCCTGATATACTTGCCCCATAATCATTTCATTTTCTTTAATCAGGGCTTTTATGACTTCAAAACCACTATGGTCAAACATACTCAACAATTCTTCATGAAAGGGGGAGCCTTCCACTACATTGTTCAGAAACTTATAAAAATGCAATCCTTTGGATACTATACCCCTTTTGATACAGTCATGCAAGTAACAATTGTCATTACCCAGCGTTTTATGTTTGTAAATGAAATCAGTGAGTTTTTTAATATTGGCTCTATAAGACACTTCACTGTCTTTCTCAGCATCCCAGTCATTAAATATAAAGTTATTATCAGTATCTTGGTGACTGGAAAAAGACTTGTAACTAACAAGCCATGAAGCCAAAGATGAAGTATCCATCCACTCGTGCACTCCATTGTCGCCATTAGCCATACTATCAGTCATTCCTGCAGGAGCATGTCCCTGAACACCACGTTCCCCTAAAAGGGAGGACTGTCCATTCGGGCCTTGGTCCTGGGAATTCAATGCCAAATTATTGTAACAAAATTTAGTGGCAGCTCCCTTCTGTAATGCAGCCTCGCTTCTAGTGCCCCTTGACAGCAAACTGGAAGAAGTTGCCGTCACTTCCTCTACAGGCACATCAGCCTGTCTGCGATCCAAACTGGCATCCTGATTGCATGCAGGAGTGGAAATGCAATCCTTCCTGTGGGTAGACCTCATAGGGTTGATATCAAAAGAATTGTCTTTACCTCGCTGAGAGTTACCAGACATAAGCAAAATCAATTGGGTAAGCTGCCCCTCCACACGAGACAGGTGCAAATCCAGGTCAGTACCTTGAACTGCTTTCCCATCCTGGAAGCTAGCCTCCACCTCAGACACCTCCATGTAACAAGTAATCCAAAAATTCCAAGGAAAGGGTGCCACAGAACCAAGAACCAGTGACACCACAACAGGCACCCGAAGAGGCAGAAGGTAATAATAAAACACAAGCCTGTAGGTCTAAGCAGCAGCAGGTTTAATTGCATAAACGCCACACAATACAAAGCATTTTCATCCACCAGACTTCTTCAGATGTAAAATGAATGAATGAAGGCTGTGCCTGCTTATATACCCCTCCCAATTTAATTAATAGTTAAAACAATTGTTTAATTGACACCAATTAAATCCTATAACTAAAATGTTCATGACAACCTACCAACTTGCCACAAATACAGATGAAAATAGATAAAAACATTCACATTTTTTTAAAGAACTTTAAAATAAATATATAAATACTAAAACCATCACAGTGTGTTGGACAGACAAATAAACTTGAATCAAAAACCAACAAAAAGAACTTGCAAAACAATATATGTACTTATTTTATAGTTTTGCAGCTCTTATTTTTAAAATAGGGGCAATGGATATGTATTCATTCAGCCCTGGGAATCTATTGGTTTCCAATAACAACTGCCAAAATATTTCTCTCACCTCTATCCTATTTTCCCACGCTCCCCCCCTCACATCACGTTGAACCTTCTCTGCAACAAAGAAGCCCCATTTTGCTTGGGGACATGTCAGTGTATGTTTAAACAAGGCATTTTTAATGTCTTCAACTCTAATAGCATATAAATGCTCATAAATCCTCCTTCTGAGTTTACGAGTAGTTTTTCCAATGTAAAATGCAACACAAGTTTTGCATAGGGCTAAATAAATCAAGACTTCACTATTACAATTGGAAAAACTACTACTCTGAATCTGATAGTCTCTTGACAGGATGTGTACAGAATCCTGTCTGAGTATATATGGGCATTGGGCACATGCCCCACGTTTGTAGGTTCCCAATTTCATTATGGAGGTGACATACCTGCTCACCAGTCCAGGGTATGCTAGTGGCACTGGTGAGATCTCATGCAAGTTGGTCTCAGGCCTCTGTTTGTACTGGGAGCCCTGGTACTGGCCCTGCAGCAGCCTGCCATTATGTTTTTTTTCTAGGAGCCCAACCATGACCCTGGACTCCTGGATGCCCAACATTGCACTTGGAAGCGAACACCTTCATCTA
Organism: Protopterus annectens; assembly: GCF_019279795.1. Taxonomy (NCBI): domain Eukaryota; kingdom Metazoa; phylum Chordata; order Ceratodontiformes; family Protopteridae; genus Protopterus; species Protopterus annectens. Next base: position 644,283,022 of record NC_056735.1, on the reverse strand, counting down.
CACCAGACATTTTGGTTCTATTGTGAGCAATCCCAAATGGTTATGGTTGTATTCCCACCTGTACAGTTTAAATAGGGAAGTTTTCCTGCACTTTTTCTTTATTGTCCGGTTTTAATACGCTAAACTATGCTTAGGTCTGCCCAAATCCGCATAGCAATGCTTAAACCAGATAAGCACAGCTGAAAGCCAGTAAGCAATGCTTATACTAGCAAAGCATTGCTTTGATCTATTTTTTACATTAAATTTATAAAATATTTTTTACATTTATATTTTACATTTTCCACACCTACTGTGTTATACGTGAGCCTTATGATTGACATCTATCATTCAAATTCCTTAAAAGTTTATTAAATAAATTGGCAGAGGGGGGATTCAAATGAAGCATAATCTACATGCTAAGTCATGTCAGTACCACTAAGCTACAGTAGCTTGATGATGTTTTCTATCACAGTAGCACTTGTCTATCATTTTCAGGATTTCAGTCAGACTAAGCATAGCTGCGCGCCGTGCAAACAAGCTGCTTAAATTTCGGATTTATTTAATGAAAAAAATGCATTATTTTGTATTTTTATTGCTTTCCTCTTGCCCTACGGCTTCCATGCATTTAGGGCAAGAGTGCATACACTCAGGGTGTGCACTTCAAGGCTGCTGCCTTCTAGGTATGTTTGTGTTTTTATTTTTATTTCAGTGTCCGCAGATACTAAAATGTTAGCTACTTACATTTCAGCATCTGTGGACACTGGTTTAGTATATAATATTGGAGCCAGGCTCTAATGTTATATACATTGACAGTTGTCTGTGTCACAAAGTCCTGTATGGTACTTTCTAAGTGAAGAGGGCATGTTACATGTGCAGCCACTGCTGACACATGCCCCTGCACTCATTCATGGTTCATGTCTGTTTAGAATAAACAGCAGTGTGCCTTCATGCATATGCAAGGCGTGCTGCTATTCTAAATTGACATGAAACACTCCGTACAAGAATAGCCTTATTCTTGCACAGAATTTCGTGAATCCTGGGGTTTATCTTTTGGAACTGAAAGGGCATATAGATCCCTGAAAGCATTTATGAAGAAGGAAAACTCATTACCACTTTCAATTATAGTTAAGTTTACGTCCAACTTAGGAAAAGATCAAATATTAGAAACAGCATGGTCCAAGCCACCTATTAAAACAGGCAAATACATAGTCAGATTTGACAATGATTATTATAGCAAAGTAATAGATATAATAAAATTCTGATTACTACTGATTAAAGAACTTAAAAAGAACAATGTTAAAGCCACTCCACTTGGTATTTCCTTGAATGACCAAATTATTTCCTTCTGAAGGAATTAAAATATTTGACACATTGGAGGAGGCATCCACTTTTGTTAACAAAAATATAATAATAATACTGAAGAAATGGATTGGAACAGTATATCCCTCAAGAGACAGAGTCAGCTGAATTCCTGGAAAACTGCTTCTAAAATTAAAAAGCTTAAAGGCAACTGACTTTTATTCTCTGATTTCAGGACTTTTATTTTCTGAATCAACAGATTTAACCTTTACATAAAAGGTTTATATTGGACTTTAAGCTTCAAAACATGTGTAAATATATATTTATATTTTAAGCTAACACATTTTTTTCATGATAAGGAATATAAATAGTTAGTTTTGCTGTTTTACTATATTTACAGTGAAAGACTAATATTTCATTTAACTAAACTTATAAATGTATTTCTAAATGTCAAACAAATACAGTTGGATTCAGCAAGCTCTAAACAGAGTGCCTGAATAGTGCAAGAGCTGCTGCACTCAATATGGGCACCGACCGATCCAGAGCTCCCGAGACGTGCATGAGTGTGTCTACACTATTCTCACAAGGACACCATTGCTATATGCTAATTACCTCATTTCCTGGTGAAAACCTTGCAAATGAGGTGAATTAGTGATCCAGGAAGCAGACAGGCATCTGTGCAGGAATAATGTCACCTGCAGAAATGTATTCAGTTACTAACCGAATACATTCTGCAAATTACAAAACAGAGACATGACAGCTCTAAAGAAAGCATGTATTCAATGTAGTAGGCATGCCAATGACCAAATATATGGCCATTGGTATTAGAAATAGTTGCAAAATTATAGAAAATATCTTTTTTTTTTTGTGTCCGATTTCGGCCGTTTAAGAGTAGGGCAGCATTGCACAAATGTGATTGGCCCACAAATAAGAACAAAGTTGGAAATAAGCTTTTAAACCCAAATCAGCATTTTGTCATACTAGTCAATGGCATGCATAAGACAACAATACCAGGCAACAGTGGGTGCTATGGCAGAAGGCTGCATGTGAGTGTGGTAGCTATGAATTAACATTCTGTTTTATGTAACTGAGGGGAATGAAACTGAATCACAGATTTCCTCTCAGTGTTAGCTTGCACCCAACTGTGTAGGTCCAGCAACACCATTGTATAAGTATAAGAGGTGGATGACCTCATAAGGAGGAGTGTCATGCATGCTGTAAGCTTATTGGAGCTTTGTGGCCCGTGTTTGCCCTTAGCTAAGCACAGCTACGGAAGGGGGGGTGTCTGAGGCTGCCTAGAAGTGTTTACATTACCTAAACAGGTGTGCACACCATGCACCAGGTTAAAAAAAAAAAAAAAAAACGGAAATAGCAGCTCTGCTTGCATCTGAGCACTGGGTATGTGCACCGTGCTTCGGGGCTTAAATGGGAAGGCAATGGGAAGGGAAAACAGCAGTAGGAAGGCAATCAAGGAGAACTAGCATAACTGGCAGGTGAAATGTATCAGAATCAGCCAATTACAGATGGAACAGCCTAGCACACTACTATAAACTATGCAAACACCTTCCATTCTGTTTTTTCCCACAAACTCTATACCACCGATGTACACAGATGGGGGACATTTTACCTGAAAAAACTAACACAATTTTAGGGGCTGCTGTCACTCTAATACATCAATTAGTGCAAGAGGCTGTGGGTGGTGATGATGTGAATAGTGATGCCCAACCCACAGTGGGGAGAAGGAGAAGATTGTACAGACCCAGGGTAACCTACCAGAGGCTACATGAGATGGAGATAGTGGAACACTATATGGTAGACAGGGACATTCTACAGCAAATTGTTTAGCTGTGCCGGTTACGCTTCACACACAAAACCAACAGAGGGGAACCCATCCCAGTGGATACCAAGGTGTGTGTAGGCTTAAGAATACTAACCACATTTACCTTCCAAAGGGCAACTGGAGACATCATGCGGATCTCACAGGCATCAGCATCCAGAGTACTCCACCAGTTCCTGGATGCCATGCCAGCACATGCCAGTGAGCACATATATTTCCTCAGCACTTGTGAGGCATTTACCAGCAATATGCTTCTCTTCCACCAAATATCAGAATACCCTGAGGTAGTGGGTGCTATAGACTGCATGCACATATACATCAAAGCACCACCTGGTGAGTGGGGTAGGGGCTACATAAACAACAAGGGCTTCACCTCCATCAACTGCCAGGTCATGTGCGATGCCCAGGGCATTATCTTGAATGTGTGTGCTGGCAGACCTGGAAGCTATCACAACTCCCACATCTGGCATATGACACAGCTGTACCAGTCATTTGACAGTGGGGACATCCCATATGGCCACCTAGTGGGAGATGCTGGCTACACACTAGAGCTGTGGCTGATGATACCCCTCAGAAATGCAGGCACACCTGAACAAGAACTCCATAATGAGGCACATGCACAAACCAGAATCATAGTAGAGCGTGTGCTTGGGATGCTCAAGTCACGGTTCCACAGGCTGGGCATATCCAGTGGACCCTTGCAGTACTCTCTAGCTACATGTACACAAATGTTCATAGTATGTGCCATGCTACTCAATATGATCCTGCAGAAACAGCTGTAGCAGAAACAGCATGGGGCAAGGCCACACAGCCCCCCACCATTGCCAAGGCCATCCTAGGCACAGATGGACTCAGAGGAGGAACTACCTGAGCCTGCCCATGTAGACAGAAGGAGGCATGCCTAGTATGTCCAGGCCTTGGCAAAGAGACAATGCATAGTACATATGCTGACACGGTAGGGACCCAGGGAATGACACCTCTCTCTGGCTCACACACAGTAAAAGGGATGCCAAACATGATACTACCTGTGCTTTACCATGCATAGGGAGGGAGTGTACTATCTGCATCTGACATAGTCAGCCCTCCATCACAGTCCTCAATACTGGCACAGCCACAAGGTAAGTCAGTCTTCCTATCAATTGCTGAATGGGGCAGTATGTTCTGATGTAGTTATGGTATGGACGTGAGCATGCAAGGGAATCGGGTGGCTGAATGGGATGGCAGCAGATAGTGGACACCTATATGGGCAGCATGAAATCCATAACAAATATTGCTGTCAACATACTAGGTAGTACTAGACAAGGTGACAAATCCCACTGCAGTACATATGGTGGCCTACATGTGTGTCCATAGGACAAACAAATGCATGTCAGTGAGGCTCACGTACCCACCACCAGCCTCAGCCAGCAGGACAGGTGTAGATGACCATAAAGAAAGGCTGGGCTAAGGCCTCCAATTGATGGCAATGGTTAACAGCCCCCCTCCGGACCTACATAGACAGACTACAACAAGTCTGGCAGTTGTAAGCTAGTTCTGAAGGATATGAAGTCTGAAACTGAAATGTAGGTCAATAAAACCTAAGATCTGTACTCTATTGATATGCCTCCAGTCTGCATGATAGGTCAGAATACAAAATGAAATGGAAGCCAACAAAGTACCTGAAATACCAGTGCAGTCATAGCAAATGTTTAAAGTCATCAGGTGTGCCAGCCGTCCCAACAATCCTATGTAGAAATGCAGTAACATGTAAGTGTGAGGTGCAATAACAGTGGAGCACAGGTTATCCAAGCTGCCCAATCTACAGGATAGATTCTTGCATGTGTACAATATGCAGGGGTCCATGTGCTAGGTTGTCATGTGTTCAATATTGTGTGGAAGTGGTCAGCATGTAGGTTGTGTCTTGGTGGACTATGGGGAGTACTGTGAATGACAGGGCCATGTTCCAACAACTGTAGTGCCAACTACAATGCTTCTCAGCAATACCCATGTCAGCAATTGTCCATACTCATTGTCCTGATATCAATATTTGTCACCATCTGAAAGATGGACATGCCAAGAATGTTGGCCCATACATACACATAGTACACAGGTGGACGTACCCTAGACAGAGTGCATAAAATGTAACTGTCAACTGCACACAACTTAGGAATAGTACATACAGGTTAGCAGCACATTAGTTGTCTATGTAGTATGGAATACTGATGTAGTCTGGACATTCACTGGCAGACCACAAAAGGCACAGTTATGAAGTAATGAGAGCCTGCCTATGTCTCTGCACAAGGCAGCATAAGGGGAATATCCCAGGTGTATCTGTGAGTCAGCTGCAAGTAGCTTCCATATTACATATGCATTCAGCTCTCCCCACCATCAGCCACATGTTTATCACAGGTTATATCCTTACTGTTGGGAATGAGTAAAGTATGACCCCACTTCTGTATGTGAATACCCACAGAATGCAGCATGCTGAAGAGGTGTCCTATGCAGGTGTGTCCCTAGCTGTAAGCAGCACCCTGCCTGCATCCAGACCAATGGGTCAATATGTACAGGAAGTATTTCCATTAACACCTCACACACTTTCCCTGTCACCTCAGTGGAATCCACTGGCTCACAGCCTGTGAATGTAGGAGTGACATAATGCACTGGCCTGCTACAGATAGCCTGCATCACTACCAAATGGCCTACAGTCCTCTGTCAAAGATCTGTGCCTCACCCATACTGCCAGTGTATGCATCTCATGGTGTCCCAACTAACAAACTAACACAGTCAACAGAACACAAATGCAAGGCCATGTTGACAAATCTCAGTTGTTCCCCATGTCCTACTGCATGAACTGTGGACCAATCCATAAATACCACTGGGATGAAGGGCCAAATATAGGGATACTTCCCAGATATCGCTTGCATAATGTTAGGACGAGGATAGAATAACAGAGTGGCAGGGGGTGTAGACACACAGATGTCATGGAATGTGCGACGTCTGAAACTCTGATGTGTATCCATACTACCCCTGCCTGCAAACCCAGTAATGGGTGGCTACATACCCATTTGTAAACCACAATGTGAAGGGGAACTGACCAGATATATGAGCCCTGCCTCTGGGTTACCTGGGTGAATCTGTACATCTGAGAGGTATGGCCACAGCAGGATATGGCCATTCTGTTAAGTTGATATATGTACAAGAAGGGGATCCTCAGCCACCATATAACCAAGGTGCTGGACCATTTACACCGACCCATCAGCAAGTGTCTGTAGCTACCTTTCCAGAATGGCAGGAGTGTGCAAAAATGTGTAGGCTGCGGACCACAATACTGGACCCAGCTTCATTCATCTTGTATTTCCCAGTAAATAACTGAGCAAATAATTATATCTGTCTGTATTCGATGACATAATACATCACAGTGTAAAACAGTACATATGTCTGAATATCTCTGCTAACACCAACCATGTAACACAAGCAACACAGACAGCAATAGTTACAGTATCCCCCTATCTAATGCCCATTGTGACTCCATATTGTTAATCTATCTACAGATATCCTGCAGAAACAGGTTGCTATCTGTAGGTTGAGAACACCAAACCCTAGACTGGAGTACAACCCTACCTGGAATGGATTCACACACTCAATACAGAAGGTCATACTGGGCATGCTCCTACACTTGGAGAAATGAAGCCCATGTCTGACAACACAGTGGACTATACATATCTGTCATTTTCAGATGTCTGTGCACACACACCAAACTGTACACCATTTATGCTTCACACAGACATTGAATAGGAATACTCACACATATCCAAGGCCAACACACTATAATATGTCAAACATGCACACACAGAGATGTGGGGAAGAGAGAGACAGACAGTGACAGATAAAATTCCATTATGAGGCCTGTCCCACCCACTACACATCCAATTGGCCAATATCACATGATGTGCTGATGTCAATCAGTGTAGACATTCCTTTTGGTAGCCCTCAGTTCTATAGTGTCTGTGGTGCTTGTGATAACTGTGTAACACAATAGTACAAATCAGTATTCATGTAGCATTTGTATACTCAGTCCTGTCAAATGTAAAGTTGTGTGACTGAGTGTGTGTATGTGTTTCCAGAGGAATGATTTATGGCCCATTCTCACACACTGCACTTCCCATTGCCCATGTTAGCACACCTGCTGATGTCAGTCACCTTGAAATAAACCATCAGCCAAATCTCAATTCTATAAGCTCTGTGGTGTTCGTGAAACTGTGCAATACTGTAGTGTAGCAAACTAGTTAGGTAGAAATTCTAATCCCAGACATGGCAACTGTGATTCTTTGGAGATGAATGACTTTGAGGCTATTCACACTCACTACACCTGCCATTCCCTTTGGCCATGTCTCAACCCTATAAGCTCCGTGGCGCTTGCGATAACTGTGTATGTGAGAGTGTGTGTGTCTTTGTTGACAGCTGATTTTGTGGTCATTCACACTTACTACACTCCTCTTACCCCTCCTTTAGCTGTGCAGCTGATGTCACTCACCTTCAAAGATACTTTTGGACAGCTCTCCATCGTATAAGTTTTGTGGTGCTTGTAATTACTGTGTAATACCATAATGTAACAAACTAGTAAGGTAGGAGTTATAATCTTGATCCTGACAACTGTGATAATGTGTGTGTTTGTGTGTGAGTCTTTGTTGACACCTGATTTTTGTGGTCATTCACACCTACTACCCTTCCCTTACCCCTTCTTTAGCACTGCAGCTGATGTCACTCACCTTCAAATATACCTTTGGACAACTCTCCAACATATAAGCTCCATGGCACTCGTGATAACTGTGTAACACTATAGTACCAATACATAGCTAGGTAGGGGTCTGAAACTGGCAAGTGTGTTTGTGTGTGTGTGTCATTAGTAGCCTGTGTGGGAGTTGTGGTTTTGTAAATAACAAGATCCATTGCAGCGTGGGTTTTGCTGCATTTTCATATTGAGGACCCATATGTCCCAATGTCACATTACAAGGCCAATAGCTGTCAAACACCATAGAGGTTGTTGTAGACAATCCACAGCCATACATTTATATATAGGCAACCATTATAATACCCAGAGACATCTCTCCGCCCACGGATCATACACAAACATGCTTGGCTCTTTCTCTTTCTTTCTTTCTTTCTTTCTTTCTTTCTTTCTTTCTTTCTTTCTTTCTTTCTTTCTTTCTTTTTCTTTCTTTCTTTTTTTTCTTTCTTTCTCTCTCTCTACCCCTCTCTAGTAGATGTGGAAAAATGCATCTGTTTTGCATAGGCAGTAGCGTGACTTTGGTAGGTAATGCTCATGATCAGCTGATAGCCTGTGCACAAATTGGAGTCCTCCACTTGCTAATTGCATGTGGAACACCTGTGGTATCATTCCTATAGCCAGTTGCATGGAAACATACTCCTAAAAGTAAGCATTGCAAGTGGGTGGTTGGCCCTTCTCCTTCACTGTGAGCAGGACTTCATGTGGGTGTATGACAAATAGCATCGCGGAGGGTAGTTGGAAATACCTCTTACAACATACACCGTGGAGACAGGCCAACAGACTGAGGGAGATGTTCCAGACATGGGGACAGAATGTAAGTATTGCTGTTCTACATTTGAGGTAATGTTGGTTTAACAGGGTCTGTGTGGATATGGCTGTTCTGCATGATTTACAGTCTGGCATGACAGTGTTATGTGGTTGAGAAAACTCACCTGTAGGGCTACCTGCAGACTAGCCAGAGTTTGGAGTCTTAGATTTGGTGTGTTACTTACACATGTTCTGTATTTATAAATAAAGTAGCATACTCTGATGATTGTAGTCAGTAAATGGTAACATTCATGTGTGTTACTGACTTCATATTCCTCAGAAGAAATATGTCACAACAAACCCTGTTACACCAGCAATGTTCTCAGTTTGTAACTGCAATATGTCAATATTGGCCCTGTGTTTGTGCCTCTGTCCCCCAAGTCTGTCACCCTTTGTTCATATCCAGAAAAATGCTGTAATTGTAAGAACTCAAAAAACCATAGAACAGAGGTCCAAACCCACAGATAGTTGCAAAACACTTTATTCACAGGCAGGATAAGCACTTTCGTCTTGTGTGCAAGACTTCATCAGATGCCTCCATATTACATTTCTAACTATTTATATCTTATTCCATTGAATCTAATTAAAATTTAAAGACACACGATGCCTTATACTAAAAGTCATACATAGTCACTTGCATAGTTAATTTAATATGCTTAAAATGCTTGAAAATACTTTAAAATAACCTTTCATAGCAATATGGTGGTAAAAATAGTAATACATACAACATACATTTGTTGAATTAGTTAAATTTGTGTAGCTTTAGCCAATAAAACTGGTTTAATAGTAATATACTCATTTAAGCCAGGAAAAATATTAGATTTTAACCTAAGCTGCCACTTTAACTCTTTATTCAACAATACATTTTTAGCATCTCCCCCTCTAGGATTCATTTTAACCATATCTATGATGCCAAATTTAAAACCCTTAAAGGAAGAACAGTAAATGGAATGCTTGTATAGTGCACTAGCCTCTTTTTTAATCCTAATATCATGAACATGTTTGTATATTCTATCCTTAAGAGCCCTCTCTGTTTTTCCTATGTAGAATGCAAGACATTTTACACATATTTCAATCTTTTTTCTAAAGGATTTAAATTTGTAGCAGCAAACTATGGTGATATAGCTAATACATTGGTTGATTTCAAACTTTACCTTAGGAAGTTGAATTTGGATATGTTGTACAAAAACTCTAGGGAAGAGGAAGAAGAATTCTATAAAGGTTTATATAGAAAAAGCACAATTAATCCACCTCTCAGTCCAGTCCTTATGACATTTGAGAAATATGTTACGGAAGAAATGTACGAAGCATATAATAATAATAGGAATAATATGGAGTCTCCTAATTTAAATAAAATGGAAAAATGTTGCTAAAAGATTTAAAGAGTCAAACTGGCTTGCGTGTCATGAAGCCAGACAAAGGGGGTGGAATTGTGCTTTATGGCACAGAAGAGTATAACAACGCTATAACTAACATTTTGCTTGATATTAACACCTATTCTCCAGTTTCTAAAAATGAAATTATGATAGCTTATGGTAGAATTGATTCATTGTTAGAAGAATACTTGTTAGAAAACAGAATTGATGGTAGAACCGATTATTTCTTGAAGCAACCTAACTCTCTTATCTCAAATATTTTTGGGGTACCTAAGGTACACAAGTGTGTTAGAAATCCCCCTTTTAGACCTATTGTTTCTGCCAGAAATTCTAAAACTCATGCTTTGGCAGTATTTGTACACAACATGAAAGTGCTTATCCTGCCTGTGAATAAAGTATTTTGCAACCATCTGTGGGTTTTGACCCTTTGTTCATATGTCATGCAGTAAGAGGTGGATATGTACAGTATACCATTATTTACTGACATAATTCCTGCTATCAGGCTAGTGATATATCAGACTGCCAGGCATGTAATGCATAGGAGGCCTAATAGTTGAGGACAAAACCTGGACAATCTGTTGTAGTCTGTACAGTTGTGAGCACCACAGAAGTCTGACATTCAAATAGCTTCGGTTCACTTGCAAAACAATGACCTCATCAGCGTGTTAAACCAAGGGTGTAGGCAGGCAATATAATGTTGTAATCAAGGTGTTTCAGAGAAGATGTCTCCATAAAAATTTGGATAAGGGAGCTGTGAAAACAGTTAAATGTATTATTCTCAGGAGAATCTCTCAGGAGAAGTAGACACAACACCAGATGGTACACACAATCTCACAAACACACACAAGTCTTTCGTGGTGAATATTGAACCTCTTACTTATCTTAGTTACACAACCTAGAGAGCACTGGATCAGTAGCAAGTCCCACAGGGGAAGTTTAACTATTAAGGGAACAGATTGCACTTCTGTCAGGTTGATCTCATCAGTGTGTTTTAGAGATAATGGTTTTGCAAAAAAAAATGGGATAATAGAGCTGTGAGAACAGTTGCATGCATTATTCTCAGAAGTGGATACACCACCAAGTGATGTACACAGTCACACACACACACACACACACACACACACACACACACACACACACACACACACACACACACATGTCTTCTGTCTTGGATATTGAACCTTCTACCAATACAGGTTACACAATCTAAAGAGCAATGTATTAGCTACAAGTACCACAAGAGAAGACTGGCAATACTTATGTGAAATTGGAATATTTGTAAGACGCAATCCTTGGAAGAGATTGTGCTGTGCATCACACTCCAGACAACAAATGCATATGTGTACACAGGACAATGTAACATCATTACTATTGTCACAAGTAATAACATACATTTATAATGAAATGTAATGCTGCACACCAGTGATTATCAATCAAGCATCGCTGTGACTTCATGTTGGGATGATTGCACACTTGTATTGTTTAATACTTTCATTATGTGCATTGGCAAGATAGACATGCATGTCATACAAAGGACAGTGCACTGCAGAATGACACTGATGGAATTTGTGAGAATACGTTGGCCAGTGTGTTAACACAGTGCAAATGTAAACACTGTACAACAGACATATAACTACAAATAAATTTGTTAAGTGAGTCAACATCATTCAGAAATCATGATCATCTTTTTACAGGCATGCAGACATACAAATGTTGTATAATATAGAAAACTATAAAGCTTGGATTTTCTCTTTTTTATTCTTTCAGTGCAGAGCTGCTAAGCTAATACCATATCCTGGAGTGTTGAACTTACAGTGGTAATTAGCAATACTCTATGTTGCTCTGTGTTGATGTACATGCAACGATCTTTACAAAACAGCTCTCATGATAGGTAGCAGCAGATGAGTGTAGTAGCAGGATAACAATGTGATAAGTAAGGGTTTTGCCAATATTTACAGGCACAGTAGTCAGGCAAAACATCATGAAACGTGTTGTCATCCATATGTTTTTGAACATTTTCAACATGTCAAGAAAAACATTTAGACCCGAATATTATCTTATCTCAACACAAAGAACCTCATAATTGTGATAGTTATTTGGCAGTAGATTTCAGCAAATGTGAATGTATGTATTCATCTTTATTATCCTGTTGACCACTGCAATCTATAAATCCAAATCTTCATCTTGTTTAAAAATACATTAAACTGAATAAACATCACTTAATACAGTGACACGAAGTGAGATAGAGCAATGCAGTTGAAGGCAATCGAATCCAAAGATATTACCATAAGCTATGTACTTCCATTTAGCCTTCTTCCAATATGTTGCCTGGCACCAGACATTGACTTTAATTTTGGTGGCTGCCAAAAAAAAGCAATTACTAGAATGTATTAATCAAAGACTAAACCAACTGTACTAGAAGTCGTGAATATAGTAACAGAGATAAAACAACTGCAGGTGGGATATTTAGCAAAGGGTATGAGCAAATCACACAGAAAATGGGAACTGTGTGAATAGTACCTACAGGGTTTACTATCAAAATAGTGAAACCCATATTAGTGTTTACTTGAATGGTCAAAAAATATGGACAGAAACTGTTTTGATGATTGTTCAAAATGTTGAACATTCGGAAAGCTAGAATCGACATTCAGCATTTCCTGAAATATTCATCTTCCACAAAAAATAATTATCAATTATCACAAATGTTTTTTACTGTTTTGCAGGGGGGCAAGCCCCCTTGCACTCCACCCACACCCTCTGCTAATTATAAAGTCTGAGATTGCACTACAGTGAGGAAAACTATCATTTTCCTGATCCCAACTGTAGTGCGATCCAATTGTAAACAACAATGCTCAAAACCATGAATGCAAGTTATGTGTCAGTGTTTTGAAGGTGGCAGGATTTCCACTTGCAGTTTTCAACTTTTGAACCTTTGCCCTCAACCTTATGAATGTTGGTAAGGTGAGTTTCAAACATTTGATTGTAAACCTACCTACAGAATAAGGTTTTGGTGGAGGAATGAGGTTTAAGGGAAGACAGAAACTGAATGAGCTTTGTGCTTGCAACTGAAAATATGTCAATATGGTTTATTTTCATTTATATAATTGTATGATTTCTTATGTCATAAGTGATAAATTAATAAAGATGTTTCTTTTTAAAAAAGCAATGTTAAAGTATAATGACAAATTATTGAAGAATGACGGGTGAACAGAGTGCTAGAGACAGATGCAGAGAAGAATAGGAACAATATATTTTGTGGACATGTAGGAACATCTGCATGGTGCCTACTATGCTTTGTACAATAAACTGATATAGGAACAAATAAGGGGCAGGCACAGTACAATAAACATGAATACATAACCATGATAAGGTTGGCTTATTAAGTCTCTCTGTTGGTGCTGCAATGTTTTTAAAAATGATGCTACACTATTCCAGTTTTATATTATTGAAATGTGTTATATGTAGAGAAATACAGATGTTTGCAAATAAATATATGTTAGGAATATGAACTGTCATGAAGTAAGAAAATGACATACAGCTATAATTGAACCCATGTCTATGCCAAAACAAAAGGCTACAAACAGAGTAATTATCTCAACATACTACATAGGAACTCCTACGTTAATATACCCAGCAGCCTAAGAATTGAAAAATTTATGTATCACAGTACTGCCTTTTGTATGGCTTTACTCTGTATTCTCATAGCACAGTGAATTGAAGAATATTGGTATGAAAGTAACCAGACCACTACATATTACATTGAAATCTTCAACTTTTGCAAGAAGAAGTTTAACAGCATTCACTGTCACTCAGCATTGCTGCACTATGCTAAACTCTGTGCAAATGCTGAGAACATAAAGTAAAGTCTTTTCCATGAGCCATTTCTGGCCATGTGTGTTATGTGTAAGTCTATTTTTTGACCAGATTAAACATGTGAAAAACTGGTGGATGAGACAATGTTGAAAATGAGGTTGGTAAGCAGAAGGTAGCACACAGGGAAAAAATACAGGTATTTTCAGGAGGGTCATGAAAGAGCACCGTAGCTATCCACATCTTCAGAATGTATATATATATATATATATATATATATATATATATATATATATATAAAATTGTACACACAATTTTATGACTTTGCAAAGTCACCACACCAGTGACAGATGACACCAAAAGAATAATGCATAACTAATTGAATAGGTAAAGTGGAGAGTTGTGTATGGAGTGTATCTTTTGTGGGACAGGTAGCCATTTTTTTGTGGGGGGAGAGGAATATTGGGAAAGGTGCTTAGGAATGAGACGATCAGGTAGGTAGAGTAGGTTATGAAGCATCTGCAGACATGCATGACATAAAAGACAGACAGGGATGGTAATGGAGACATAAGGTTGGGGTGCACCATGACTGAGAGAGGTAAGAGACTTGGAGAAACACCCACATCCTGCTTGAAAGCAGTGAAAATCTAATTCTCAGCCTAAAACTGTCATCTCTCTCTCTCTCCTGTAGCAGCTCCTTAGGTTGATGATGGATGTGATATCATCTTTGCAATGTGATGCAGGACCTTTTCAACAATACCAGTACCTGTACTGAGGCCTCTCTCCATTATATCCTCCACCAAATGTCCACCAATGACAAAGATTTTGTCATATCGTAATGCTCAGTGTTGTGTAGTTAGTAACATGTTTAGCTCCTTTCCAGCATTCTGACTAAATTTGATTGTTCATATTATATTCATACTGCCCATGTCAACACAAACATATTTAGTTCAGTTATTTGTGATAGTCTACATTGCTGCCTGATGTGGCACATATTGTCAATACAGGAGGATGGACACAGTCTTGTATAACAGGCAGGGGTTTGAATCTGGAAACATCTGTCTGTCAGACAAATGTGTCAGACAATAGTGACTTACTCACATGGCCATCTTTTTCATGCATTTTCACAACAAGTAGATCATCAGTACACTAGTATGATAGTACTGTACATCCCTTGATGGCGCTCTTCTTTATGTGACCGATATGCGCATGTCTTTGGCAACCATGATTGTTTTGCATCTTTCTAATATCTGTTCACACTTGCTCATATGCATTACCTATTCATGAGATAATTATGCTGTGTATTGCATGTCTTCCTCCAGACATGCATTTAATGTTGCAGTTGTTTCCATCACAATATACAGCTTAGTGGCAGATGTGTGATTCCTTAAATGAGTCTTATTGTATGGCATGCAGTGAGACCATCAGAAAATGTGATTGGTCCTATGTTATGACACTTTCTATTGTGTTGCTGCTGTTGAATTGCTGTTTTGCTGCAGCTGAATTGTTGTTCTGTTACTATTCCCTGTAATTGCATGTGAGCATTGCCGGTATTACTATCGTAAGATGTTAGCAAATCAGCAATGGCAAAACTGGACTCCTTACATGTCATCCTTTCAGTCTTGTCATTGATCACTTATATATGTTGTTTGTTATTAGACTGGCATGAAGCATTTACATAACCAGACAACACTTGCTTGTCTATTACAAGCTCATAGGTGATAGACCCCTTTCCTATTGGTGCTACTGTCATTTCTTTGCATAAACATGTCCATGTATGAGTTGCCTAACATTACAGCTGTAGGGTCTTTTTGTTCTTGTGTATATGTGGTGAGATGGATACTACAGTGGTGCTGTCAGCATGCACACATCAAGTCTCTGTTTTGTGCAAGAATTGCATTCTCTGCATTCATCCCTTAAAGTATCTTCTGCTCTTGCTGTTATTTCAAGTCAGCATTTAATTAACATGTAGATGACATTTTCACTCCCTTTTGTTATATTTTAGCTTTATGACTCTATTTCCATCCTTTATCAGCATGTCCATTTTTATTTATGTGCGTTAACCGTGGCATCAACATTCATATACATTATACATTGATATTGCATGTTTTATGTCAGCAATGCTTCTAATACACTTTTGTTCCATTTGCCTGTGGGATATGAGTACATTCTAAACATTTCTCATCTCCAACATTACTACATCATTATAACATATTTTTGCGTATCAATTCCTCCATTTCACTTCCCCTTGTTTGGTATTTTTCCCTGTACTTGCCCTTTGTATTGCTGGGCTACAGCTTGTGTTTGTATCTGAACATTGTCTATATGTGATCCATTTTGCTTACATTGTCTGCTGCTGCTTGCAAGCACCTGTCCATGGCTGCTAACACTCAGCAGTATTCATATTTGATTAGCACTGCTGCTTATCACACAGACATGCTTAAATCACGTAGGCTTAGTGCAAAGCCTGCATGATTGTTAATGAATCTCAGGGTATGAAAAGCACAGGAATGAGGAGAAATAAGACATACCTTCAATGAAGTCTTATACCTACAAGGAAATTTCAGTCTAACCCTATTAATACAGATCAAACTCTCGTGTTGCTAAAAGTGACTGAATGGCATGCAGCAACAATAATCTCATGACAATAGTTCTAGTACCTCAAAAAGATATTTTAGGGTGCAGAATCTCTAAAACAACAAATTATGTGTTACTGTAATTATGGACTTCCATATTCCCTTAAATATCACTGCAAGGCCAAAGTAATGATCGGCTGTTCCACCTTAATCAAATAAGTAATCTATCAGATGGAGTCCCCTTTTCAACTATCACGGTGAAGGCTTTCCCAAAACACTAAGGGGTATAATTCCTTTATAAACCTGTACTTATTGTTCTTATCGTAATATGCTTTACCTCCATTTTACCACTTTCTTATGCATTCTCCTTCTTATAATGTTATACACTGACCTTTTTCGACTGTGTTGTCCCTTAAAACTTTTTTCAGTGTACTCTATCTACTGCAAATTTTAAATCTACTTCTACAAACCTAGGCTTATTGTTCCAAACAAAAATCATTGTGGAATTGCATGTTAAAGCTATTTTTAAATGATCTGTGTCATGCTACTCCATGCTTTTTGGGTATGTAACAAACTGTGTTTGTTGAGCCTGCTGATACTCTCTGAAGTGTATACTTAGTTATATAACTATTATAGTCTGTATTTATACTTATCTGTATAAATAGTATCATCTGTACATTATCTTTGTTACTGTAAATGAGATTTTCTCCCCAGACATCTGCTGAAAAGGGGCTTGCTGCCAGTTGGACTGTTCTGATAACCAACTACAATAAATAAATAAATAAACAGACAAAAAAATAAATAAAGTAGGATGGATATGAAAAAAACTTGGAAAAGGTGAATAAAACAAAGTGACAAACAAGGGGTAAGAAGGGATATGAAAATATTAAGCCAGAATAAATGAGAAAATAATATCTTCGAAGAGACATAATCAATAGACAATTGAAGTGGGATGGCTCAGAGGTAGCTTAAATAAGGGGATGTTTAAAACTGTACAATGGCGACTACAATGTTTGGACGGTTTACTATCATAATTTCGAATCCAACTCCATTGACCGCACTAAAGTCGAACACGGCAATGTTGAACTTCAAAAGCAAGCTTAGGAAAGGGTTTTAACATGGGTCAAGATAGGGGCGAGGGTTGTAGTTCAGCAATAGCAGTGAGCACCTATCTCGACCCATGTTAAAACCCATTCCTAGGCTTGCTTTTGAAGTTCGACATTGCCATGTTCGACTTTCTGTGTTCGAACATAGTGCATTCGACGGAGTTGGATTCAAAATTATGATAGTAAACCATTTGGACATAGTGTCATAGTATCCATTTGCAGGTTAGGGTGAGCTAGTACTAGATTGTTGAAAAAGTGGGATTTTAAACTCTATAGATAACATCTGTACAGTTTAAGCATTTATTCTGGTTCAGAAGCTGATTAAAATGTTAGTATTTAGTAAATATTACCAGTTAGATTCATTATCCTGCAGCATCTTATTCCAAATTTTGATGTAGGATTATGTTGATTTTGTATCACTAAAAACATTATGACTTCTACTGAATTTTTGAATAAGTACATCTGAATTCCCTGCTGTGGTTATACCATTTTGAATATTCCCTAAATATGATCTGGTTGTGTGATGAAAAAGGTAGTAAACTGATTAACTATTGCAGTCATGAACAGAAATGGACTGAGTTCAACCAGATGTGTCTGTTACTGTCTCCTCAAAGGACAACAAATCCATTAGACTGAGTAGTACATCTTCAGAATGTTTTTTTCTCCTCCCATCAATGCTCTAAATATGGGTGGTCCATGACCAGTACAGCAGTCAAACAATAATTCATTATTCAGATTCAGATCAGCCAAGCTATTCCTACCTATCATTCCCCTCCATATATGTTCAGCACTCCCCATTTAACTAGAGAGTCATTAGATGGTACCCTATCTATTAATGTTCCCAGGGTCTTCAGGAAGGCCAAATAATCCAAATAGCTGCTAGGTGTAAATGCAAAAACAAAAGTCAGAGCTTTCTGCTACTCACAGTCATAATAAGAGAACCCTCTCATCTACTGGGCAGAAACTCCAGCTGTATAGTATCCTGTAAGGGGTTTTGTGAATATCCATGTGCCTGCCCGGTGCCATTCCTGAGGGGCAACTATACAGTACAAAATAGACTAGACCAGTTGAAAAGTCTGATTCCATGCCCACTGCCATGTTAGAAGTAAGGCCAACTAAACTTAACTGATACTTTTTAACTTTCCATAAAAGCTCTGGGCCCCTTTCAATATAGTGTGGTGACTCTTCATGTCCCAAAATCTAATTCCTACTGTCAACATTTGTTGTGGCATAATCCAGCCACTGCCCCATACAATTTCATAGGCATTATACCTGGTGCCACCATTTACCTTGTGGATGGTTAGCCCACACAGCAGTTCCATACATTTATTTTCAGGCTGAGCCTGTATGGACTACATGCTCCACTTAAATCCCAATCCCTCCGAGCTACACGCTCTAGGGACCTAAACATTGTCACCACAATAAACAGAACATGCTGGAGGGATAGATTTCTGTCCCAGAGACTTCCCATACTCTAGAATAAACTACCTATCTATATCAAACAAAGCTCCTCATTAGCACTCTTCAAGAAAAATCTTGATGACTGGATGGGAAATAGGAAATCCACCCCGGGGGTCACCTCTGTGGCTCTGCTCGACGGTGACACAGGAAAATAATTTTCTTGGGTGACAAAAGCCAGGGTACCTTTTTGGCTGAGCTTGTACAGGCCCCAGGGCTGATAGCCTAGTACCTACCTATGAACCTATGAACCTATGAGCCACCAAGATACTAGACAAATACTGTAGAAGATCATCCTAGGCCTTGCTTCAAAGCTAGGTTCCATTATCCTTGTTCCATGGGAGTTTCTTTCCCTCCCTCTCTTTTTCTCACTGCTTTTTATTGTTATTTACTTATTTATATATTCATTTTTTTCATATGAATCATCATGATGTGCAAACTTTGGAGATTAAACTTTGTGTAGCTCTTGTTATGTAAATTTTCCAAGGATGGCCTTTAGCAGGAGAACAAATCTTCAAACAACATTGTTGGGAGGACCACAGAACTCTCTGCCATGATAAAGTTATAACTCCAATGAACTCTTCATTAGAATGTCTATATTTTTCAGTGTGTTTCCCAGAAGGGTGTCTAGCAGAAGAGATTAGGCCCTTGTAATATAGTTCTTAATTAATCTTTTTTGAGGTTCCAGCTTTATAGATGGTCTGTGCAGATACAAAAGGAAGCATTATTTTTTTTTGTTATTCCAAAGGCAAAACATTGTATGAGAAAATCTAACCCTCGCAGTCAAGATACTTTAATGCTGACAATTTAAAAGACTTGCACAACCTAATAAAAGACTCTTTTGAAATATCTGTTTATACTACTTCAGATATTGCACAAACACGAGGAAAATGAAAAACAATGGAAAAACAAGAAATGCACTTTACCATCTTTTAGCTGTGTAACTAAATAGATAGTATAACAACACCTACAGCACTGCAATTTCTGACTGACTGAAATTTCAATAAAATAAAAACATGATAACAAGTATCTAAAAACAGTAAGCAATAATTATAACACTGAAAAATAACTGACAGCTATCTTCTTGGATATTCATTAGAAAATTGTGTATAAATTGATTTTTTTATGTTTATTTATGGGACTATGGCACACGAAATGATAACACAATAATTAGTAGAGTATGAATTCAATTTTATTATTATCTGTGTCGAAGATAAAACATAACTGCAAAGAAACTGAAAGGCTGATCAACAAAATGTATCTGCCTTTCATTAAAGGAACTTGCCATGTCTGCTTCTTTAATTTTGATTTTTGGTTTTATTTGCTTTTAAATTTGATTTCCCTCTCTCTCTCTCTCTCGCGAGCGCTCTCTCTCTCACTATATATATATATATATATATATATATATATATATATATATATATATATATATTTATGATTATTAATTTTGAATGATTCCTGGCTAATATTCTGGACAAATTACTTTAGCTAGATTTGTGCATGCTTTCCCTTAGTCATCTATATTTGCTATCAGAATTAGAAATACAAAGTATGGTACAGTGTAATACACACACACACACACACACACACACACACACACACACACACACACACACACACACACACACACACACACACATGCACACATACACATACATCTCTATCTATCTATCTATCTATCTATCTATATATATATATGGATCTATGTCAAATCAATGAATTACTATAACATCGACTCGCTTAACAGCAAGATGACAGTGCCAAAAATTTAAATGAATGAACTCCCGGAAAGGCATATTTTGCCTCTGGGAAACTAACCACTTGGCCACCATGGCAAACTCAGAGTTGGTATATGTAGTTGTGGGGTGTGGGCGGCATAGCCCTGACATGGGGGAGTTGTGATACAAAGCCCCCCCCCCACTTTGGTGGGTTTAATTTGTTTCAGCTTGTGTTTTACTTATTGGTGGCCAAGTTGTTAGTTTCCCTGAGGCAAAATATGGCATTGTGGCAGTTTGTTCATTTAAAGTTTCAGTGGTGTCACTGTTATGTGAGTCGACGTTATGGTAATTCATTGTTTTGACATAGATCCATATATATATATATAGATATATATATATATATATATATATATATATATATACACACATACATACATACACACAAAATAAATCCTGTTTTAATCTTTGTGAAAAAGTATCCATAATGATATCACTTTTATTTCAGCTTTGAAAATTTACCATTTGCATAAATGAAAATCATTAACGTTCTGAAATGAAAGGCAGGTACAGGTAAAAGGGAAGTTGCATCTTTTCAGTATTACACTTCAGTTTCTGTCTAGACCCCAGCAAAATAAAGCATTATCAATGGGCAATACCTTGAGATAAATAATCTGTCTGCTCCAAGTTGAACCTAGCATTAGAACATTTCACTTTGTTAGTTTTGGTGCACATTGATCATTTACTAAAAAAAAAATTGCTGACAAAATAAACATTTGAAGTATGTTTCAGTTCTTCCCATTGCTACTCTCTTCCTCAGCATAAAGAAATGCATATCATCAAGAGTCCACAACAATTGTCCAAGTTTTCCTGCACCAGCAGCTTACCCAGAATAGCAATATATTTTTTGTATCTTCAGTGCATTGTTTCATATTATACCACAAAAGCTAATTTAGAGTCATAAGCATGACCAATGATTGTTTTTCACAAACACGTGCCCATTTTCCCCAAATTATTTTTACCGAAATTTTAAAACATTTTATGCAGATAGAATTCATCATAAAATACATTAAGAAATCTTATGGTATTTACTAAAAATAACTACCATACCATAGCATCTGTCTAATTTATTTGCATGTTATGCCTATTTTTGTATTGACTGCTATTAAATAGAGGTTAAAAATCATGCTACCACAACACAACTGTTTAATTATTTACAAAAAAATTCCTAAACTTTAAATGGACAGTGTAATAATGCTTGTTAATAATAACAAAACAAAAGATAAGTTGTACAATTTTTGATGTTATCCCAGAATATTATTATTGTATTTCACTAATAATAGTGATAGCTTTATCTGAAGTTTGAAATCCACAACATTTCTTTTAGTTCCACATTTAATGTGTTTATTTTGTTTTGGCACGTGCAGTTATATAGACACACTCATAGACAGAGGTGTATGGTTCTATCAACCACAGAAAGAATGCATTAAAGGAGAAGAAACAAGAAGTAATTGGGGAGTTTAGTTAAAATAAATTTATCTGACCATAATGTCAAGACAAATGTTTGAAATGTCATCTAAAAATCTTGTAGTACCTCACAATCATAAAAAGTTACGCTGCCAATCTGCCTTGTCAGAAGTTTTACATCTCCAATAACCCAAAAATGTATTTCTTAAACATTTTACTTATGTGCAGAATAACAGAGGCTCTGTGAATAATTTTCTATGTGAGGATTTTCCAAAACCATGCAGATTTATTTGGGCAGAGGTTAACATTAGGTATTATTATTTTCCAAAAAAACTGAATATGTTTTGCTTGGTATACAGATTTCTAATGTCATTTTGCATATATTGCTTTTACAAGCTAGTCTAAATATATATATTTGGAGAGAGAAGATTTTGAGGTAATCTTATTTGATAAACTAGAGTAGACAAAGTCAAAAACAGTATATATATATATATATATATATATATATATATATATATATTTTTTTTTTTCAGAATTTGCTATACATTATAGCTTTAGTGATATAAGTTGTTTGTACTTTGAGTGAATAGGACCTAAATCTGACTCTAATCTAAGTCTGTTCCTGAAGATATACCTGAATCTGGCTCCCTCCAGCTAACACACAAGACCAAGTCCTAAAAGTGCTATCAAAAGCTAAAAATACTGCATTGATGGGTCCTGATTATGTCCCTGGATGCATCTTAAATAGCATGAAGCATTATTTAGCCACACCCCTAATAACATTACTCAGTCTCAGCCTTTATACAGGTTTTGTACCAAGCAAATGGAGAACAGCTGCAGTCATTCCCATGTATAAGGGAGGACATTCCACAGACCCAGGCAATTACAGACCCATAAGTCTGACCAGTCTCATATGCAAAGCCATGGAAAGACTTCTCATGGAATTAATCAATCAGGACACAGGGTATCTCCAGACACTGGACCTGCTTACTCAAACTGATGGATTTGGTTTGAAAATGCCACCAAAGCAATGGATGAAGGCAATATGGTACTCGCTGCATAACTCAACCTGGCCAAAGCTTTTACACAATTCTCCACTCAGAAAATGTAAAGAAACTAGGGATAAACCCCTAAATCACCTACTGGATGACCAAATTTCTCACAGATAAGAAGTAGATTATCAAAATAGGGGAAATAACTTCCACAAAGACACCACTCACCAGTGGAGTACCCCAGGGTTATTTACTGAGACCTCTTTTGTTTGGCATATACTTTTCTGAAGTAAAAGCTAATAGAAAGGGCTCTGGCTGACTAAGTTAGGAGCAGTCATTGAATCCCCAAATGACTTAACCCTCCTTCAGGAAAGTTTATGTCAAATAAATAACTGGTGCCAAATCATGGACTGAAATTAAATGCCAACAAAATGCATTATTTTAGCCTTTGGAAAGTCATCTACCCCAGGGAACAACATGTTGACAAAGTCCCCCTAAGAGTTGATTTTGTTGTTCAGGATTTGGGAAC